>NC_139665.1:6206620-6466620 GCF_951799395.1 Argentina silus
GATTAGCCTGATGCTATCTCATTATCATCTCCGCCCACCCGTGCGTGCGGAGGACAGAGATACGATGGACAGCGCCCGGGTGAATCCCAGTCCTCCAAAGTGGCTTCCTCTTTTCATCTCCTCTCAATTACACCCATCTAAAAATAGAGGATTAGTGAAAGCAATATGGTGGATATATAGCCATGCAGGTGCCCCCACCTGTCCAGTTGGTCCATGACACCAGTACAGATGAGGCGAAGGAGAAAGTCGCCCACTTTAGACCTATTAGGATGCAGCTTGTAGCGACAGGGGTGGAATTCTCCATCGTCTCCTGGGAGGAGGAGACGTTGTTGTTTTTTTGTGTGGGTAGCGTGTCGCTAGAATATCTTGGGAACACGAAAGCTTGGGAACAGCGTCATTTGGCTTGTCTGTTTAGATGTGGGGGGGAAAATGCGCTACACAGATGAGGGACATGTAAACCCCATGCCCTTAATCTGGCGGAGTAAACAAGCGTGTATCCCTCCAACTCTGGGCATTTTCATTAGCTGTACTGTACCGGACGTAGTTCATAAAGCAGGCTTAGGGAGTGACTCTCACTAAGTATCCTGACAGGCAGCCAAGAGAGGGAGCCATGACAACACAGCCCCCTCCGTGTCCACTCATACTCATCTTGATAGAACTTGACAGATTCTGGCTTCAAAGTGGAAAAAAAAAAGGGTTTAGGATGATTTAATAAAGCAATCATTGTGCGGCCATATCTATCCAGTTCATCACAATTAATATACTTTCAATTAAACCACATCTCAAACCTTTATAGAGGCAACCAACTTTGTTTTATAGCTGATGAGGGCCTCATCAATGAAACCTCAAATAAAGGATTCCAATCCAGCAGCCGGAGGTCTTCTTCCACAGTTTGGATTCCCTCAACTTGATTTATGTATTTTCAGTCATACTAACGAAGCCTTCTCGTTGGAGCTAGCATATGGGACCTTTGGTTTCCCCATCTAAGAGCACTGGGTAGTGGTTAAAATAGTCACATATGTGTTATATTTCATGAATTCCAAAACATTTTCTTCATTGAAAACATTGTTAAAGCCACACTCTAAGATGTGTGTATATATATATATATGTAAGATGTGTGTATACTATCGAAGAGTGAGCCACCAACAAACGTAAATGTAAAGGGCGTCCCATGACATTTTCACAGACAAACAGCACTTGACTTCAATGAGATTACCTGTAGTGCTCAAATAATTACATTCCATGAGAGGGGCATTCAACGTTTTAAAACCACATTTGAAAGCTACACATCATTTGTTTATAAAGTCTCCTTTGACCACAAAAAAACTAGACTTTCGTGTTTTGGTTGTGATGAGGTACGACATTTTGACAAATCTCATCAGGGTATTTAGAAGTCATATTCCTGAAAACCAAGAGTATAATCAGAGTCGAGAGTATATCTTAAATTACTGGACATCCTTCAGACTGTGGCTTTAAATTACAGTAAATCTTACAGACTTTTGTGCTGTTGTGAGATTCATAGTAGAAAAAAACCGTCAGTATAAAAGGGCTCTTTGGAGAGCAGGTCCTCGTGGTACCCATCTGTAACAATGTACCCTCTCTTTCTGCAAGGTCAGTCGCTCCCACTGGAACATAAACCTTGATAGAGTCAGCCTGATCCTATCAGACCTCAGGAGCTGTCCCAAAACTCACTTAGCCATGGTAGCTAATGCGAGTCAGGCTAGCTCATACCACCACAAATCTTTATTTTTTTTTTCCCTTTCTGTGAAATGCACTGCTGGTGCAACAGCAGGGATACGGAAAAGTAAATCACTCTTTCTGTACAACATAAGCTCAATACAATGGAACAAAATGGGGACACCTACAGACTAAAAAGAAGGCACTGGCTGTGTAAAACTGCTGTGACCCCAGCCTCTGATAAGTACATCAGAAGTCAACTGGAAAGATTTGTTTACTCATCATATCTCTGGGGACTGAGTCTCATTTGGTCGACAGCCTAAGAAGCTCCCAGCTTCACTCTCCCGAGGCCGAGATGACTCTCTCCCTGCATGCTTGTCCTTCAAGGGAAAACATCAGCATTTATTTGTTCTGTTTTTACAGTTGCTGGGGCGGGTGGCATCAGATACCCGACATTACAGTACATCACTGTCTAGAGTCCAATCTAGCGCGCCATTCTCCACCACCCCCCCCCCCCCTCTGTCCCTATGCAGGTCCTCAAATTTATTGTTAACAGTTCTGCCAAACACACACACGCAATTTCCTCCTCGGATCGACTCTACCTCAAATCCTTGGCAAACGAAGACAAACAACCCCACAGAATATCACCTATTTTTGATCATAGGTTGAAATGTCTCTCCTTAGCCTGATCTAACCCACTTTCCCTGTTTGTTGATAGGACTATGGGCTCCATAGCGTTACAAACCCTGAAAGCTGAACCCCCCCCCCCCACTACACTGGAATTCACTTTCAGTGGAAGAACATAGGGTTGAAAGGCCATCTGCAAATCCTTCCAACATGAAATTATTTGCGTACTAATTGCATTTGAAACATTCTTGGACGTATTTGTTTCTACATCTCGACACAAAAACTCCTTTCAGTTCACCCACTAGCCTGGATACTCGCAGCCCGGGGGACGAGACTGAGGCTCAGTCAGAATCACACGCCATGTCATTCCACACGCATTCCACCCCGACGGAGGAAAAGGTCCACATATACTCCTCTGTTCAAACAGTTATTTTATTTCATGATGCATGCATATATCACTGAAGTTCAACATAAAATACAGGCTGAATACAGAAAATCATCCATTAAAGGAACATTTCACAGATGATCACCACGATTCAACAGGAAGTTATAAGTGGACTTTGCTGCCTAAATAGCCAGGAAATATACAAATATCAGAAGGCTGACATTATAATTTCTTCGGATGTGCAAAATAAGTCGGTACTTATCATATAGGAGCATATGATTTTTGCAGGATAACATCCATTGTGTCAATTTGCAGTGACTACATCCCAGGCTAGTATATGTGGAGATTTAGACTGTGGCCTCTCTGTGGCCTCTCTGTGGCCTCTCTAGCCTCTCCTCAGCCTTTGAGTGACTGTTAAAGTAGGCCCGTTTCTACAGCTGGAACCCTTTGGCGCTGCAGCAGATGCACAGAATTCATTGAGTGCTCCCTAACAATCCTAACACTCACAAACAAGAACACAGTAGAAAAGAACACACACACACACACACACACACACGTAAGTGCAATAGCCATATCACCTATCCATTGACACATGGGGTAACTCTCTCTCATCTTATTCTAGACATTGTGTACTATCTATTTACATAAAGCCCACGTGACATCAATTAAATAGGATATATTTAAAGCCTTTTTCATGATTAATATTGACATTAAGACATCAATTCACACTGTCTCATCACGTACCCAAATGGAAATACATAAAAAGCATCAACCATAATCAGTCATCCATACAGGCTACAATAATCACCACCACATAATTGAGTTGCAAAAACGATCACAGTATGATCAATCAAAGTGCTACTCTGGTGTCGGGTGAAGGATTGACCTGGCATGTTTTCATTCATCTCCATCGTGTTACTGAGGAACAAACTCTCACACCGGACAGTTGTTTTCCTGTCCTTAACCTTATTGTCAGTATTATGCTGTCCGGTGTAGGGGCCAAAATTCAAACTCTGTGGCAAGATTCAACGCCTTTCGCCTCTTGGTTTTCAACTGGCACCTGATCTTTGACACGCCCCCCCTCCGCCGTTGGCCCGATGAGGCGTGACGTTTCAGCGGCGATCCAGAACCATCTCAGGCATGGACGAAGCAGTGGGAACACAAACGCAGCTCGCATACCCTGGCCTCGCCCGGAGACTGGTAGTGGAAGTAAGGCCGGTGCCACAAAAGTCTTTGAAATACAGGAGATTCCCTTCCCTTCCCTTCCATCAAGGGTGTGTTTTACCCCCGATTACACGTCAAATTCTTGACAGTATGAGAGATACAGTACGTAGTTTTCACTTTTGAGACTACACCATTAGTTCAATTGTATCAGGCAAACGAAACCAAGCACAGGTCCCATTGTGAATGTATTGGACGTGTGTATTTGACCCAGGTCTGCCCCCCCCCCCCCCCATCAGAGAGGACCACTGCACCAGGTCTGCCCCCCCCCCCCCTCTAGCGCTCAGGTTGGCGGGGGTCCGTTGACGTAGCGCAGGGCTAGGTGGAAAGAGCGGGCCAGGGCGTTGGAGCGTTGGCAGTCTGGTTCCAGGATGTCCATAGCCAGCCAGGCTAGGAGGAGGAAGAGGAGGAGGAGGAGGAGGAGGCGGGGCAAGGCCAGAAGAAGGTATGTGAAGACTGGGGTCTCTGCTATCCATGGATGGGGGTGGCTGGTTGGTTGCCTGACAGGCCTCTCCTTTGACAAGTAGCTAGAAGAGAGAATGGAGTATGTTCTAATGACAATGTCTCAGCATTGTTAGAGTCAGAGTATTGGTCTTTACCTTAGGAACAGGGAGTGTATGGCGCTTTTTAAATTTTATTTCAATCGATTACACGGAGGAGAGATTTGCTTCCACCATCTAATTGCTATTGATCGGTGTATCGAATGTGAAATGTCATGACACGTTTTTACAGTGCTAGTGGTATGTAATAACCAAACAAGCAATACGAAAAAGGAGCAATGTATCAAGCACTTTCGAATTCTAGCAATAAAAATGCTGTACTCAAGGGAAACAAAACTGTAGAATACATAAATAATAACCATGGTAAAAGTCATGAAGCTTTCTCTTCATAGGTTGAATCCAGGAGGTTTAATCCTTTATGAAGCTTATATGATACAGTAAGTGGCCGTGAATATGAAGATATATAGTTTAAATTCTCTCACCTTTGCCGGCTTTGGACCTCAGCCTCCCAGGGGCCTTTGCACCAGAGCTCCTCCTCTTGAGACTGGCAGAGATTAAACAGTCAGAAGAGTCAACTGACACACACACACACACACACACACACACAGCCCATCTTTTATTCATCTGTCCATCCTACTCAAAAAATATCCTCAATGTATTTTCACTACCCAGCTGTCATCCTTTCTTCCTTTCACCAGTCACTACTGCTTTACTCAGTACAACCCATACTGATTAACCTCTTCATTGTTTTGATCTATCTATACCTCCCCTCTCTCATCTATCATCCATCCATCCATCCAACCGTTCATCCAGCCAAATCGTCTTTAAACTTTATTTGCTACCATAATAAGACTCTCACTTTCTTTAACTACCCAGCAAATCAATCAATCAATCTATTGTATCTATCATCCGATCGTCCATCTTTAAACCTTTTCCACTACCAAAATAAGACTTTGCAAGCCCACATTGTTTCTTCTGGAACATCTTCAGCTTGCTTATCTATCTATAGTGCCAAATTAAAAGTATTTGCCATCAATCCACACACAATACCCCAGAATGACAAAGCAAAAACACGTTTTTTTCAAATTTCAGTAAATTTATTAAAATTGAAATACAGAAATACCTCATGTACATAAGTATTCAGACCCTTTGCTATGACACTCTTACAATTAGCTAAAATGCCATCAACAAATCACTCAATGAGTTGAATTGATGATCTTAATGCAAGGATAATAGTTCATGTAATTTTGGAATTAATATCTTTGTTTTTATAGGGTCTCTATGCAAAACCCTACATGAGGTATTTCTGTATTTCAATTTTAATAAATTTACTGACATTTCTAAAAACCTGTTTTCGCTTTGTCATTCTGGGGTATTGTGTGTGGATTGACGGCAAATTTACTTTAATTTAATCCATTTAAAATTTATTCTATATAATTAATTCTATAACACAACAAAATGTGGAAAAAATGAAGGGGTCTGAATACTTTCCGAAGGCACTGTATCTATCTATCATACTGATTAACCTCTTCATTTTATTGATCTATCCATCCATATCTATCCATCCATCCAACTGTATAACCTTCTCTCCTCTATCTGGTTATCCTACCCTCTGACCATCTCGTATCTTTATCCGTCCTACCATCTTGCTTTCTTTCAACTACACCATCATTCTTTTTCCTATTGTCCATCTATCTAACGTTCTGTCTATCTATTTGTCCATCCAATCTTGAACTTTATCCACTACCATAATAAGATATCTGTTCTATCTGTTCTCCAAACCATCTTTATACTTTTTCCACTAACAAAATAGGACTTTACAAGGCCACAAAGTTTCTTCTGGAACTTCTTTTTTTAGTTACAGTACCTTTAATGTGATACAAGTATAACCTCTTGAACTTCTTATCATACTACCAACTTACAATACCAGAACAGGATCTTCAATCCACAATGTTCACTAGTGGGGTCACTGGGGTGCTCACTTCCAAAACAACAAAAGGCTGATAAACCAGAAACTATAATATACCTTTGGGTTTGACAGACGTTTGCAGCTCCTACTATAGGAATGGAGCTGGTAGTCACATTGCCCTTGGGTGTGTTGACGACATGAGCATGTCTGAGCCAGGACGTCCCTGAGGCCATGGCTTCCCTCAGAGCAACCTGCACACTGTAAAAAAAAAACACACACACACACGTGTGGGCCAAGGCATGGCTACAGTCATTGTACATCAGCGGCTCTACGCAACAAAGGCCAATTGTAAATCAAAAGAGACTCAGAGAAGCGGTCCATTAACTAATGAGGTTGCCAGTCACACACACACGCACACACACACACACACACACGCTGTCTTTCTTGCCCTCTCTTATGGGACCTGACCATCAGACACTCATACACCCTCCCTCCCTCCCTCCCTCCCTCCATCACTAGACTCTGACAAGTGCTTGTGGCCCTAAGGTGAGTTTTCTCTTTATGCTCTCGCCTTCCATTACAACCGACATTAAAATGCCTCTCTCTCTCTCTCTCTCTCTCGTCCTCTGTACAGCTGCCAATTAAGCCATGAGCTCAGAAAAATTAACAGAGGCCATGTTAGAAATGGAAACGGCTCCTCTGCACAGTTTTAGAGGCTTCCCAGCTAAATCAGGCTTTTCCATCAGCGAAGCGATTCGCTTTTTTATTGATGGTTTTCCCCCCCGCTGGGGACCCAGAATGCTTTAGTCTGGCTCGAGATGTTTGGTGTGAGATATCTTAATTAGATGCAAAACATTGAAGGAGGGGAAAATATTCCTTGGTGTCATCTTTACTATGGGTGACACTTTAGGGGGATGCAGGGATTCAAACAACAAAGCTAGACAACTAGACTAGCCCTGCCATGCTTTGTGGTAAACAGCTGACTCAAATTCATAGACAGAGCTATGGATGTAAGGATTTATCATCCCCGAGATGAAAATGATAGTTTTAACTGTTTTGAAGCTATACAGTGTTTGTTTACAATTATATGAGTAAAATATTATATTTTGTGTTCAGATGGGGTAAGACAGTTGAACTAAACTCATGACAGATTTCTAAGTTAAATTCTTCAATAATCAATGGCTGTGTGTATATATATATATATATATATATATATATATATATATATCACTCATTTAAAAGTTTAAAAAATGATGTACTAATCCCAGATTGCCCCAATCCCAGATTGCCCTCTAAAATAGAGCCTCTGCTACATAGATGGATTTATAAATAAGGGTTTTATGAATTTGTTTACGGGCAAGATAGGGTATAAAATAGACACTTTGCAAGGCAATGTGGCACGCAACAAATACAGGGCGGGCAATGAATTTAAACTTGCATGCAGTAAAACAAGACACTGAATGTGGTGGTTTAATAGAATATATATATATATATATATATATATATATATATATATATATACACACACACAGTGGGGGAAATAATTATTTGATCCCCTGCTGATTTTGTTAGTTTGCCTGATTACAAAGAAATGAGCGGTCTATAATTTTTATGGTACTTTTATTTGAACAAATAGACACAGAATATCAATTAAAAAAGTCCAGAAAAACATATTATATAAAGTTATAAATTCATTCGCATTTGATCGAACGAAATAAGTATTTGATCCCCAAGCAAAACATGACTTAGTACTTGGTGGAGAAACCCTTGTTGGCAAGCACAGAAGTCAGACGTTTCTTGTAGTTGGTCACCAGGTTTGCACACATCTCAGGAGGGATTTTGGTCCACTCCTCTTTACAGATCCTCTCCAAATCCTGAAGGTTTCAAGGCTTTTTGCTTGGCAACTCGAAGCTTCAGCTCCCTCCACAAATTTTCTATAGGATTAAGGTCTGGAGACTAGCTAGGCCACTCCATAACCTTAGTGTGCTTCTTCTTGAGCCACTCCTTTGTGGCCTTGGCTGTATGTTTTGGGTCATTGTCATGCTGGAAGACCCATCCACGACCCATCCTCAGTGCTCTGGCTGAGGGAAGGAGGTTCTCGTCCAAGATCTTATGGTACATGGCCCCGTCCATTGGCCCCTCAATGTAGTGAAGTCGTCCTGTACCCTTAGCAGAGAAACAACCCCAAAGCATAATGTTTCCACCTCCATGTTTGATAGTGGGGATGGTGTTCTTGGGATTGTAGCATTCAGCATTTCTCTCCCTCCAAACACGACGAGTCGAATTTATGCCAAAGAGTTCAATTGTGGTCTCATCTGACCACATCACCTTCTCCCAAGCCTTCTCTGAATCATTTAGGTGTTCATTGGCAAACTTCAGATGGGCCTGTACATGTGCCTTCTTGAGCAGGGGGACCTTGCGGGCACTGCAGGATTTCAATCCGTTACGGTGTAATGTGTTACCAATGGTTTTCTTGGTGACTGTGGTCCCAGCTGCCTTGAGATCATTACCAAGCTCCTCCCGTGTAGTTCTGGGCTGATCCCTCACCCTTCTCATGATCATCCTTACCCCACAAGGCGAGATCTTGCATGGAGCTCCAGGCTGGGGGCGATTGATGGTTATTTTGTATTTCTTCCATTTTCTAATAATTGCACCAACAGTTGTCTCCTTCTCACCAAGCTTCTTGCTGATGGTCTTGTAGCCCATTCCAGCCTTGTGCAGGTCTACAACTCTTACCCTGATGTCCTTTGAATGTTCTTTGGTCTTGCCCATGGTGGTGGAGAGGTTGGAATGGAAGAGATTGATTCTATTGACAGGTGTCTTTTATACCCACAACAAGCAGAGATTAGGAGTACTTTCTTAAAGTGACAGGACTAATCTGTGTGCCTCATGGGCATATAACCGGTCTGTATGAGCCAGAATTCTTGCTGGTTTGTAGGGGATCAAATACTTATTTCCTTCGATCAAATGCAAATGAATTTATAACTTTATATAATGTGTTTTTTCTGGACTTCTTTGTTGATATTCTGTCTCTATTTGTTAAAATAAAAGTACCATAAAAATTATAGACCGCTCATTTCTTTGTAATCGGGCAAACTAACAAAATCAGCAGGGGATCAAATAATTATTTTCCCCACTGTATATACACACACACACACACACACACACACACACAGTACCAGTCAAAGGTTTGGACACACCTTCTCATTCAATGGTTTTTCTTTATTTTTTTTATTATTTTCTACATTGTAGGTTAATATTGAAGACATCAAAACTATGAAGGAACACAACAAACCAGAATATGTTTTATATTTTAGATTCTTCAAAGTAGCCACCTTTTGCGTTGATGACAGTACAGTGAGTGCATACATGTTTTGTATATATGGTCCCAGTGGGAATCAAACCCACAACCATAGTTATGCCAGGGTCATGCTTCTCCACACATTCACGATTCACATGACCCAATGGTGATCTGCTAGTAATGGCATTTGGCTGCTGAGTTTTCCATGCATATTTGACATGAGTACGGTCGGGTCGACTCTGAATCGACACAGAGACGCACATTGTATTGTGAAATACTGTTCCAGCTAAACATATTAGTTACAGTACAGTCACAGGAAAGAGGAGATATTTTCCAGAAACATAGAATGCTGGAATTCCACGCATAACCTCTACACCTTGAGATGTGTGTATGTTTATGTCTTCTGTATGAGCGGGGTCTTCTCTGACTCAATAAAGATATTTCAGAACACGCACGCAAATCCTGAATCGCAAATCAATGTCTGAGATCAGGAGTCTTGAGGAGGCTAGAAGGCAAAGTCTGTTCACACTGTCTCTGCACGCATACACGCACACGCACACACACACACACACACACACACACACACACACACAATGCTCATGTGATACAGTATGCTCAATGAGCGCTACTGTTGACTGCTACTGTTTGGTGTTGTGGCCAAGTTGAACTCCCTCAAAGGTTCAGAGATTCCACAAAAGACATGCGTTCCCACGAGTTCACCGAGACAATCTGACCTAGAAGAGGGACGGGTCCCAGCATGGGACACTATCAGTCTGTACACACCAGAAGAGCAGTACCACACTGAGTTTATACCAATGGAACACACTCACGTGATGGGTGACTTTGTCTGAGAACTAAAGACTTTGTCAGACGTACCTGCGGAGCGCGGTCGGTCTGGACAGCCTTGGAGCAGGGCCGGCGCTCCCGGACGGTGGGGGCGTGTCCATGTGTCTGTCCCAGCCAGGCACTGATGCGAGCAGTAGGGTCAAAGGTCACAGAAGATTCTGGGGGTCTAGGTCCATTAGGCGTGGAGGTGGTCGCGCAGTTAGGCAGTACCGCCCTACCATCCCTGACCATCATCGGTTCTTCTTGACCGGCTCGTTCGAATCCCCTCTCTGGCCTCTGAAAACACCAGTCCAAACAACATCATATGTTAGAAGACTTCACTGAGGATCGACTGCGTCCCAATTCCCCATCCTTCCATTTTCACTCCTCCAAATGCATTTTATCACTTTGGATTTGTGGGCTTGGGTGAGTTTCCAGCTTCCACCACACATAGCAGTCCATTCTGTTGAAACCAGTGAGTGGAAAGAAAAGTGGGGAAAAGGATGCATCATTTGTGTGTAATTTACCTGACATGACCCAACGCGTGCTAGAAGAATTGACTGCTTGATAGGAAGAACCTCAGAGGTTTGGCTCTCCTTGTAATGTTGGCTTAATTAGATGCTAATACAATCATGCACATCACACAGAATTAATTCCTCTGGGTTTTGGTTTGGAGTTCAACAGAAGTGCAACCGTCGTTGGTTGATGCTACGCTTTATTCCAATGATACTAATGATATCAGAAGTAGAATGTAGTTTACTATAAGGATGAAAAATATTAGGTCTTTCTCTCTCCCTCCCTCTCACACACACACACACAGTATCAAAATGAAGACGGACATTGTGCCTCAGCGCATGCCAAGCGCATGCACATACTTTGTACTAGTATTCATTATTCAAATTCCTTCGCCAGTTGAACAAAAGTTTACATTCCTGATATTATTGCAAAAGCATGTTGCCAATGCCTAGAGCTTGTGGCATCTGTACAAGAATGCAGATCATAACACAACACTGAATTGTTCATTTAGAAGACATGAAGACATATCCTAAGTGACACAGTTAACACATCAGTATTAAGCCTTCTAAAAGTCCTATAAAAAAGTTAAAACCTTGTAATACTATTATTATTCTCATTCTCATTATTATTCTCACCATTTTAGGTTAAACAATTTAAAGGTCCAGTATGTAGATTCAAGCTTTAAAATAGTACTGAATGGCTGTACTTTAACATTTTCTTTGTTTACAAGGAGATTCACGTTTTCTGCTATTAGGAAACGTAGCACATTTACATTTTCAAATGTTCAGTGTAGCCAGAGAGGGAAGCAACACGCAAAACTAAATACACCCAATACAACTCACCAAGTCTGGGGGGGGGGGGGGGGGGGGAGGTTAGAGGTGGTTCTGACCCAATACAACTCACCCGGTCTGCTCCTCCTGAGCTGCTGATGATGTCAGACTGGGAGCCTATGGAGCTGAGGTAACTCCTCCTCTTCACAGGCTCTCTGGCTAATGGCTGCTCTCTACGACATGGGCCTGGAGAACGTTGAAAGGTCCAGTCAGGTCCACATGGAGTTTGGGTTCATTCTACACACACACACACACACTATGCTGTTCACCGTTCATCTGTGTGTGCGAGTCCATGCCGGATGGCCTACCTGTGTCGGTGTCGTCATGGAAGACGGAACCGCCGATGTCAACGGAGGGATCCCACTCCAGAACCAGATGGTCAAGGGGAGGAGAGGAGGGGCCAGTGGAGGGGTCCGGGGGGGCTTCCTCCTCCAACAAGGTCTCCGATGGGCAGCCTGAGTCAGGGGCCGGGGCCAGGAGCCAGTCATCCTCAAATACCTGGGGGCGGGGTTTGAGAGGACAGCAGGTTACCACAGGGGAGAAAGGGGAGGGGGGGTAGGGTTGGGAGGGGGGAGTATGAGAACAGCAGGTTACCACAGGAGAGAATGGGGGGGGGGGGTATGAGAACAGCAGGTTGACACAGGAGAGATAGGGGGGAAGAGAGAGAGAGGAAAACAGGTTGACAAGACAGAAGGGGGGCGGATGGGGGTGGAGGACAGAGAGGGTTAGAGGGAGGATGGGGGTGGAGGACAGAGAGGGTTAGAGGGAGGATGGGGGTGGAGGACCGACAGAGAGGGGTAGAGGGAGGACGGGGGTGGAGGACCGACAGAGAGGGGTAGAGGGAGGATGGGGGTGGAGGACCGACAGAGGGGGGTAGAGGGAGGATGGGGGTGGAGGACCGACAGAGAGGGGTAGAGGGAGGACGGGGGTGGTGGGCATGCTGTTATGAATGCACAGTGATGGCGTTGTTTCTGTTCGATTGGCCTAGATGCTAAAAGGAGCTGCAAATCACAACTTGGATGAATGGTTCAATCCCAATTAGTTTCAGGCCCCACCATTTGTTTTGGTATCAAGAAGAGAGAGGCTGGTGAAATGATTATGGGGATGATGACATTTCTCTTACATGACTGTATTTGGTATCGTTGTTGCAAGTGTCATGTGAATTGCATCTTGCCGTTCATGATAGTCTCTCCATTTGTACTGCCTTTTAATGTGCACGTCATACTGCAAACTCAACATAGGGGGATCGTATTATCTGGCTATACCAGCGTTTGACCACCTGTTTTCACGAGTTACCTTGTGTGGCAGCTAGGCAGTATTAGGCATTAACTTTGAGTGGTTAAGGTTAGTCATTAACTTTGACTGGTTAAGGATAGGGTAAGTTGTCAGGGAAAGGCATTAGCAAACATTAGCATAAGCAACAACAATTAGCACAACAAAAATAAACAGTGTGCCAGCGTGATTGGAACTCGCAACGTTCGGGTCACAAGTTGGGTGGTTATTCAGCTGCCAGTACAGACAGATAATACCACACCCACACCCACACCCACACACACAGTATTCTTTGGTCTGCAGAAATGATCCCCCAGAACGTAACCATTTGGAGACTGGGTTGTGCAAACTAATGGGGACGTGGCTTTATTGACTAGGAGGGGCTGGTACAGACTCATGTAGAGCTCTGTGCTACCAGGTACAGTAGGCTACACAGTGTGTCACAGAGCAGTCGGAGCCTACCAGTCTCATGCTGAGCAGGCGTGTGTGTAGGCGTGTGTGTAGGTGGCCCACGCCCTCAAACACGCGGGCACAGTACTGCAGCAGCTCCTGGAGGCCCGCCTCAATGTCCTGGGCATCCTCCGGCTCACTCCTCTGGATCAGAACCTCGGCCTGCTCCAGGAGCCTGTTTAGACGGCCCGCGTTCTCCCCCACCACCTGCTGGAAGTTCTGGAAACACACACACACACACACACACACACACACACACACACACACACACACACACACACACACACACACACACACACACACACACACACACACACACACACACACACACACAACATCAGGGAAGATACAGGGATCGATGATGAGCACATGTAGCGCTCAGGTCAGTCAGATTTAGGTTGGAGGCAGAGTGAGGTGACTGTGTTGTGTGTGTGGGGCTGTTACCTGCAGCTCCACCATCTTCTCACAGGTGCCAGAAGAGTGTTCCACCTCCGTCAGCCTCAGGTCCATGTCAGCCAGCCACACCGCCATCTCCTCCCTCCGCTCCTCATACTCCTCCCTCTGGGACACCAAGTGCTGAAGAGGAGAGGGGAGGGGAGGAGGTAGGGGTAAAGAGAGGTGGAAGAAGTGGATGGGGCGGGGGGAGGAGGTAGGGGTAAAGAGAGGTGGAAGAAGTGGATGGGGGGAGGAGGCAGCAGAGGAGGATAGGAGGGAGGAAGAAGAGAGGTGGAGCGAACATTTTGAAAAGTGGTCAATGAAAAAGATGAATCCACCTAGCCCATTTAGACGAGAGGATCTCTCTGGGATGGGGCGGGGGGGGGGGGGGGTTATATCTTAGCACTATCTCTCTCACCTTGAGCCGGCGGCAAATGCTCTCTACATTTCTGCTGAGGAGGTCCCAGCGCTCGCCGCAGTCCCGGGCCATGGCCACCAGCCGCGCGCGCATGGTGCCGTTAAAGAGCCGGGTTAGTATCCAGCTCCTCTGGGTGAGGCCATCCAACTGCACCAGCCGGACCCCAGCCTCCACCCACAGGCTCTGAGAGAGGGGAGAGGGAGGAAGAAGAGGTTCAGTGTCTGCATTATAACAGCAGTTGCATAGAACATGTGTGCTGGATACATAAGTCATATGTATAGTTTATATATATATATATATATATATATATATATGTGTACCTATAGTGCAGATAAGTCACGGTCCTATGCTACAAGCAGTGAGGTGAATAAAGTGTATTTTAGTGCAGGCTTATGGCGATGGGAAAGAAGCTGTAATTGAGGGGATCAGTCACCACCACCACCCACTGATCTGAAAAGCAGTTTGACAATCTGAGAGCCTTTGTTCCCATATCCGGCGCCTTTTACCTCAAACTTTCGGAGCTCATCTTTGGCAGTGACAAAGAGCACGTGGGCGGAGTTGGGAGCGCCGGCTGACCTCTCAGCCAATCGAAGCCAGTCGTCGAGAGAGGAATATTCCTTCATGAATTCGTGCCATAGCACCCATCTCCTCTCCAACCTCCACGAGGCAGACAGAACCAGACAGACACACACACACACACACACACACACACAGACAGGAAGGTAAGAACACATTAACTGGGGTAGTAGTAGTAGTAGTGTTCAACTCGTTCATTGTGTCCATCCACATTTTCTAGGGATTTAAATACTAGGACGAAAAACACTTCTTGTGCATGATAGAATACATACTGTTGGTGTTGCATTGGATGAGTTGAGAAAGTGTTTTTTCACAGAACCATAAAGAGAGACTATTAGACGATGTAGATCTCAGTATCATATGGATCATACTCACTGGACACATTCATCGAAAACTGGGCAGCCATCTTGTCTCAAGGCTCCCAGTGGCAGGCAGCCATCATGGCTCAAGGTCCCCAGCGGCAGGTAGCCATCTTGGATCAAGGTCCCCAGCGGCAGGCAGCCATCTTGGCTCAAGGTCCCCAGTGGCAGGCAGCCATCTTGGCTCAAGGTCCCCAGCGGCAGGCAGCCTTGGCCATTGTCATTCATCTCCAGTACAGGAAGGGAGCGGGACTGGGAAAGCAGAGGCTCCATTGGCTCCAGCAGCAGCTCCAAACCCGACAGACTCTTCACACCCTGGGTGGTCCTCTCCCCTTCCTCTTCCTCTTCACACACTGTGTCACTTCCTGTGGTGTGATAAGTGGCAGGAGGCGGGACCTCCCCAGGCATCTTGGCATCACCTGGGCTCTACCTGTTGGACATGGGAACATGTCACTACACACAACAACTCCAATGGATCCCAACCTTTGAAGCCCGAAATTTAAACATAATCTGTGTAGATTGTGTACAGACCGGCACAAAACTGCTCGGTTATGATTTTACCAACCAGGAGGAAGACATGACTTGAGATGCATAACTATAAATACATTACTGCAAGTCACCCTACAAGGTCAGTATGCAATATAGTTTGAGATACATTCTTACATTTTTGCATAGCTTACACCACAACAGGAATCCACTTCAACAGAATATCCATGAAAATGTATGGGGAAATGTATCTGAAATATTCCTGCCCTTTGCAACCCAAATTCACAGCGATGGGTTATTCATCTATTTCATTACTGATGGGAGTTCTGAATGACCGCTCTGGAATTGAGGGAGACAGCTCAGACGGGTCATAGCAGAATGCTTCTCCCAGAGTCAGGCGACCTGAATGGCCACAGGGTTATTCTCTGTGCCATCTTATCGTTTGGTGGCAGCAATCCCTGTTGTGAATTATGACTCAGCAATTTCAAACTTCATTGACCTGACACTGGAAATGAATGGTGAAATTCTCACATCCAATGCATTGGGTTTGAAAATGTAAACAGTGCAAATAAAACAATTGCTCCACTAATGTCGTCTTTTTTCTTTTTGCAGTCTGGGATTCAAACAACAACAAAGTGATCTCCCCGCCATTTACTTGTGGTAAACAGCTGAGGGATGGGGCTGGAGGAATGTTACCACTCTCAAATTCATAGACAGAGCTATAGATACTAAGACTGTCCATCCATGAGATCAAAATGATAGTTTTAACCATGTTTTGAAACTATAAAGTGTTTGTTTACAATTACATTGTTTATGGAGTAAAACAAGCTTATATTTTGGGTTCTGATGGGGTAAGACTGTTGAACTAAACTCACAGGGCATTTATAAGTTATATTCTTTAATGGCTATATATCATTCATTTCAAAGTAAAACACGTGATGTACCAATCCCAGACTGGCCCTTCAGAAGAAGCCAGGGCATGGCTCAGCGTGTCTGTGTGTGTCTGTGTGTGTGTCTGTGTGCTGCAGCTACTGGACTCATACAGCCTCTGGCAGCATGGGACTGAACCACTGTCTGTCCTGTCTACCCTCTTCCTTAAAAAAAGAACATCAGACCAAAAGCAAAATAGTCTCAGGCAAGACAATCCAATCCAATCCAAGCTCAGGTCTGGTCATGTCGGCTCTGTCTGTGTTGTACTGGCTGGCTGTCATCTCTACACCTTAGTTTTTCCTCTACATCTTCGTCTTCATATCTTTGGTATCCAGTGATTGAGGACACGCCGGGTGGCAGAATGTCAGATAACGTTTAACAGAGTAGGCCCAGGTGTCTGGGGGAGGAAGCGTTTTGATAGTCAATGACAAATTGATGTTCAAAGGGTTCAAACAAAAACAAAAAAAGAAAGAAGGAAGAAATGTCAACAACCATATCTACTGCACCAGCAGCATCAAACAACAGAGGAGGCTACTTGTCTGTTGCACCGCTCATTGTCATTCATAACTAGTGCCGTGTTGAGTGCTGTGCCCCGGGGCAAAAGAGATGTTGATGAAGAGGAACAAGTGACAGTCGACGCACCATTAGACATCTCAATGCGTTCTTGGAGGGACAGAAAAACATTGAAAAGGATGTTGTCATTCAACATCACTGGCAATCTTCTGTCCCACCCAGGAGAGCATTGCTTCCGTCCCACCCCAGGAGAGCATTGCTTCCGTCCCACCCCAGGAGAGCATTGCTTCCGTCCCACCCCAGGAGAGCATTGCTTCCGTCCCACCCCAGGAGAGCATTGCTTCTGCCCCACCCAGGAGAGCATTGCTTCTGCCCCACCCAGGAGAGCATTGCTGTTGAGAGATTTAAGCCTAAGATCGTGGCCAAAAGCATGTTTCTCCATTGAAACCCATGTTAAACTTTATATTCCATCAAATAAGATCTTGGTTTCTATTATTTTCTACTATTATATGTAGTATTCTCCCTGGGCTGATTCTTCATAGCTCACAAGCCACATCAGAAGCAGATTATCATTTATTTATTTTTAACCAAATTGAAGGCACATGAGCAGCATACTCGCACGTCCAAAGCGCGTGTGTGTTGGAGGACGTGAGTCCGATGCTGGTCAGAATAACAGTGAAACTACTACTACTTTTTTTCTTTTTTTTTTTTATAAATATGTTTTTAGGGCATTTCTGCTTTATTGGGATAGAGACAGTAGAGATTGACAGGAAGGATGGGAGAGAGAGAGGAGGGATGACATGCAAGATAGGTCGAGGGTCGGAATCGAACCAGGAACCTTGCGATTACGTGGTAAGCGCGTTAGCGTGTTACGCCACTAAGCGCCCCGAAACGCTACTACTTTAACGGATTGCGCCTGCATTGGTGCCACCAATCAGATGTCACTATGAATCAAGACGACAGCGCACATTAACAGTATTTCCTGGGTTCTCTGCGCCAATCACCATCTCTGATAAGAATCCACTGAAAGGTCAGTAGTTAGCATACATATTTATTTATAATGGTCCCACCTCAACCAAACCAACCTTGACCTAGTACTCCTCAGTACTTGGAGCCTCATACTGTAGATTGCCCAAAGAAAGCCTAGATTTCCTTGGAGTAGTGCAACGGCATGTCAAATTCCTCATCAAATCACTCCATGCACTTTTGACCTCGCTCTGCTGTGCCTGCGGTCCCAAAGAGCACCATGCGCCAGCTCTGTCCTGATGACTTCTCCTCTGGTGTTGTTGCATGAAAAGAGCAATCTCTAGACTACAGTGTCCATATCACCCACTACACCACTACAACTGAAGCTAGCTAGACAGTAACCTCTATCGAAATGGGTACTGCATCTGGACGTGGTTATGACTCAGAGTTGTTGTTACTGTAGTAGTGTAATCACGTGCAGGTTTTGGTGGAAAGGACCAGTACAAATACAATTAAAAAACATTGACACACTGATGCATTGTAACATCACACTTCAGCATGCACGGGTTTCCACTGTTCGTCCCTAGGTACGACGTAGCACCAATTCAAACGGAGGAGGGCAACTTTATTGCTGATAAGCAACGGGTGTTTATCGCACGGCAAGAGCAAACCTGTGACCATGTGGTTTGCACAGCGACTACGGTGTCCATATGACCACAACTCCATCAGTTCTAATGACCGGGTCTCTTTTGGACAGTTGATATCCAGGTTCTTGTATGAAATGAATATTGATCGAGACGCCCTCGGGCCTCAGTAAACATCTCCACAAGTTTCACGTTGGCTCTTTTTTTTTTTAGAAGGATTCCAAAACTAAAAAAAGTCTAGACAACATAAGTTGCCTATAACCTCTTGAGGATCCCTTCTTAAGCCATCAAGGCCAATAAATCACATCTTCACATTTTGCCCAGAAGAGTTCTAAGGGCAGGACTCTGGCTCCGGCAGAAGAAATGGCCAGATAGATGTTCCTCTGTCGCGTAACTGACAAATGCGTCACGGCAGGTCTGCTACTGTGCTCAGCAGCCAGTGGCCCTATTGTTCATCATTGGCAAGTCAACGGAGCACTTGGGGGCTAATGTCACACTTGATAATCCAGCGCACCAGACTGGCTGCTGCATCGGCAGATGAGCTTAGGCCTGACCTCTGACCCCCAGACTGATCCACGCAGGGGAAACACAGCAGACACATCTATCAGCTGCCGTGCCATTCGTCCTCTGTGACTGTGGATGGTTCACACACAGACTCTCTTTCATTTCTACATTTCATGAGAAAACCAAATCATGTATCAGGCTGCTCGGTCTCAACAGAGGGCATGGCTGGAGTCGGTGGATTGGGCCCCCCAGGGCGATGGAGGTGAAAATGGTTTTGTTACTTCTGTACCTGTTTGGGGAACACACTCCATTTTAAGGAGTAATGGAACCCTCACATGTCACAGCTTCTAAAGGGCACTCATTTCATTTCTGTAGAGAGAACGAGAGAGAGAGAGAGAGAGAGAGAGAGAGAGAGAGATGCATGCGTGTGAATTAGGACTGCAGTTTGACACCAATAGTTTTGAGTAATAAGTAGGCCATCTAATCCTATGGTGGCTCTTAGGTCAGACGGTTCAGGTTTCTACTCATGTATCTATCCCATAATACTGTACACCCTTCATAGTGACACGGTTAGGTTTCAGTCACACACAGAGGAGGGGGCTTCCCTGGCCGTAGGCCATGATACCTTCCTACTACCTCTCAGTGTACTCTGTTACATCCTTCTCACTATGCCACAGCCCATCAACTGAGCCTATACAAAAAGACAAAGTGCCTCCATTTCTGCACTGATATTACAGAGGAATGATTTCTACCCGACTACCAATGTGAAGAAAGATATGACAAGTCAGCTAATGCTAGTTATTACATGAGTAAGTGAGTAAGTAGGGGTATAGAGAAGGCAAGACAGGTGAGTCCCTGTAGTTTTCCATAACAAAACCTTGATTTGAATATGTGAGACTGAGTTGAACAAACACACACACACACATACACACACGCATGGACGGACGGACGGATGGACACTGAGGCAAACAAATAAATCAGACAGACAAGAGGTGAGCCACTGACGTCAGCCAATGATGACAGCGCAGAACTACCTACTGCGCCAGACAAATGAAAAATAACGACATAACGACGAGTCAACTCAGCCGCGAAGTGTGATTGGCCGCTGACATTTTCCCCGGTGCCTGATTGATGCCTCGTCATCCGACACCGGCGATAGCTTCCCGGATCACCTGGAACGGGCCGACGGCAGAGACATTACCACGGAAACGTTATCGTTAACCTGTGGAGCCTCTTCCGTCTCCAATTCAGTCCCCGACAGAATGTATGAACTGTCATTTGGCCGACGGTGACATTGTCTCAACCTCCGGCTACGTACAGTACAGTCAAAGTGTCTGTAGGCGGACAATGATAATTGCAACAGCGAGCTGTCCGATTTTGAGGAGGACACTAAAATGTTTATGGCTATAGCTGGGACACGGACACGGACAGGGACAGGTCCTCCTCTGTCTGGGTGTTAGTTGGTGTGTGTATGTGTGTCCGTTGGTAGAAGCACAAATAGAGTTATTGGTATGCAGGTCCATAGCCAGGAGCAGGAGGTAGAGGGGCAGAGCGTAGCAGATTGAGGCAGAGTTTCACCACCGCCGTATGAATCTGATTTATCTGCTTCTAGTAGATTGTCTCTGCAGCACCTCAAGTGACCCCGCAGTTAGTCTTGCTCAAAGACCTGAACTTTTGACTATATCACTTTTATTGTGCCACTTACCATACAACTAAATGCACAAGGACTACATCTAAAAAACTGATTTACTAAGAGAGTGCAAATTCAAAGTTTGGTAACAGAATGACCATAAAATCTCCCTAGGTTTTTTATATAACCATGTTTCCCCAAAACTCTTAAATATCTGCTCCAAATTAAGATTCAAATATGTCTGCAGAAAGAGTGGGGGTGTTAGCTATCATATGATACCTTTAGTTTGAAAATATCTCGATAAGTGAAGTGGGTGTACATCTGGTAACAGAATGATGGTAACAGAATGACTGCATGGGTCCCCTACAGAAATGTATAATTTCTGGATTTGAATATCATACTTTACAATATATACTCTTGTTAAGGTAATAATGTATTATTTTATCAATGTGTGTATATATATATATATTTACTTTATATAACATTAAAAGGGGAAATTGACAAAAACTCACAAACACAAGAAATATAAATCTGCCTTTAAAGCTCTTCATTTAGTGTGATTTAAATCAATGACATTTGTGGTTCAGTGTCTTTTTCTTCATTATACCAAAAGAAAACAGCCTACACTTTTGGCAGCAAAAAAATTATACAAGTAGGCCTGTCTATCTGCTCTTAGATTGCCTCAGAGGTAGTCTCTGCAAAAATGAAAACGTTATTCATTGTCTCCAACCAGTGTGGGAAAGATTCTAAGAATCTGTCTAGGGACACCACAACATACAGTAAAGTATTCACCCCCTGGACTTTTTCCATATTTTGTTGGTACAACCTGACATTAAAATAAATGTAATGTATGTTTTTGTCACCGATCTACACACAATACCCCATGATGTGAAAGTGAAAATATTTTTTGGAACTGTTTCCTAATTAATTAAAATTTTAAAACTGAAATGTCATGAGTCAATAAGTATTCAACCCCTTTTCTATGACACTGCCAAAATTAGCTTAAATGCAAAAATGTCAACAAGGCACTAAGTAAATTGAATTGAGTCTGAGTGCTGGGATAATAGTTTGTGTGATTTTGGAATTAATATCTTTGTTTTTATAGGGTCTCTGATAGGGTCTCGTGTGAAGAATAGTGGTAGCTGCATGTTATGGGAATGTTTGTCACCAGCAGGGACTGGGGAGTTTGTCAGGACAATTATGAAATATGCTGAGTTGGTCGGAACAGCTTAATCCACACAGTGTGTAATTGATTCCTATGCAATTCAGAGACCCTATAACAACATTCTGAAATTCCCCATATATTCATTCCGAAATCATAATTATTATCCTTGCACTCAGATGGACTCAAATCAACTTATTAAGTGACTTGAAGACATTTTTGCATCTAAGCAAATTTCAGGAGTGTCATAGCAAAGGTGGTGAATACTTACTGACTCAAGACATTACAGCTTTTCATTTTTAATCAATTAGTAAACATTTCAAAAAATATATATTTTTAACTTAACATATACTTATAGATAGAGGCGCATAGAGGAACCGAGATATAGTGAGTATTTCCTAAATATATAACTTATGATGGTTGAGAAATGTACTTTTTGATATGGTTTGATGAATTTCACATTTTGGTCCTCAGGGGTCCTTTTACATGGAACTGCCATACTGTAAGTGGGATCCTTGGGACGACCCTAAACCCTAACCTTTAGAAATCGGTAATGGGGTGATGTCAGAGTCCAGCCGTCCAAAGCACTTAGCATTTACTGTGCCACAATGCAGTGACTGGGAGAGCAACTGCCAAGAACATCAGCATTTCCTGTGAGGGGGGAGGGGGGAGGGGGGAGGGGGGTCGCATGGAGGTCTTCACTTTGCGCCATTCCTCCCACCCCAAACCCAAATCCCTCCCCGCCCTCCTTTTCCCCCCATGGCCCAGAGACTAAAGCCATTGTCTCTGCAGCACAAAAGGGAGCCACCAAGGGAACAAATGGGCCTTTCTGCTGTCTGGATGGGCTGCAGAAGACAGCCATGGGACACCTGATCTCTCTCACTATCTCTCACAATGATGAGAGCCAGGGTGGGAGAGAAAACTCAATGTCACTCACCCAAGAAGTGAACTGAGATCAGAACACTAACACGGTCAGTGATGGGAGGGGAAACTGAGCAAGTCCTAAGAGAGATCTGGTGACCCTGGATGCCACTTTTCTTTCTTTCATCGTATAAACTCACTGGCTCAATTGAGTGAGAAAGAGGAGGACAGGCAAAGGAAAAAAAGGCGAACGAAGGAGAATAAATGGGAGTGAGGGAGAAGAGAAGCAGAGATTGTGGGAAAACAGATAGAGGCGCATGGAGGAACCGAGAGAGCAAGTGGTTTTAGTTAATACACTGCATCTTTGAAACTGAGGTAAAAACTAGTCCTTGGGACAGTAACTTCAACATCACTTTCTGTGACTTATGAATCCTGCAATGGTGGTAAAACATGTCAAACACCCCTGAACACTTTTCTCCTCTTTTCTCAGAGCTGCTAGTGTTACTGCACTAACAACCCTCTCCCCCGACATTGACAGAACGGTTTGCGTCTGAAAGCAATAAAATGTCAATGAAATCCCATCTCAAGTTCCCAACAAACACTCAAGTGTTTTGAGTGTCAGTACAGTGCACAACCAGGTCTGTGACTACAGTACAATGTAGACAGATAACACAAAATGGTGTGAACACAAAAGAACCAGCTCCTGAGCAGAGCACGGAACAACAGGCATTGAGAGATTGTACGACAAGGTACACTTCTGAAGACATATTATCCAACGATGACACATACACCCCTCATTAAAAAGATCTTATCTGATGTTGTGCTTGATCGGGTATGGCAGAGTGTGCTTTGGATATCACGGCTGTCCTATGGCTACGAGAGGGGGAGGGACAGGGAGAGAGAAATCTGACAACGCCATGTATCCGTATATTGGTATTCGGAGGTGGAGAGCCAAATAAAAGACACAATGTGATTGGTTCTTCCTCGAAACACAGAGGGTGGGAAATTCTATTGAGCCTGAGAAAGCTCCTCCCCCAACCCCACACTGTTGTTTTTCATTGTTGTTCTTGAGTTGTTTACAGAAGCTAGCTAGCGAGTTAGAAGTTAGCAATGGAGGTGTCCAACAGTCCACAAACAAAAAGCTTGTTTGAAGTTTTACATTTGAAAACAGGCGTGCTCGCTTGTGATATCTGATTGGTGCTATGACCCATCAGTTATTTAATTCTGAACACCACCAGCCGACCCACTTCTGACTGCTCAGTAACCATTGAACAAGCCATGTTTGACAGACTCTAGAGTGTGGAGCGTGCAGAGCGCTCCGAATCTGTCGTTGAGAGACTAAGTGGCTTGTATTGTTCCTTGTGTCCTTTCATGACTTCATTAGACTTGAACTGAGAAGAGGATTACATGTTTTTGGGTAACTACAAATAGAGCAACAGAAGGGCAATGGAAATTGCTTAGAAACATGGAATGAAAACCAACACAACCAACAACACAACTTTCCAGGGAGCAATTTAGGCACCAATCAGGTGGAGAATCACGAGGATGTCTCAAAGTCTGCAAGGGGAATATAGATAAGAAAATAAGCCGGAAACTGAAATCAAACATGCTAGCCTGCTAAACAAAACAAATATATGAGCACCATGCAGAAGCATAATCCAGGCCAGGAAGTTATTTTCTCCTCTCACTTCATCATTTTCTTGTCTTTCTCATCTCTCTGACCTGCTGACACCCATACAGTTAGATCTCATGCGCTAGTTTTGATTGAAATAGAATAGAATCCAGCTTGCTGGTCACAGATGAAAAAAGGAACGACATAGAAATTAACCTAACAGGCTACAAGTGTACCACACTTTCATAGAATGATATATAGCTCTCACACAGATCTCCTTAAATCATAGAATGCAGAAATGCGAATTATATTAAACTGCATCTGTTGTGTAAAGAGTAGGTTAGCCATAAAACAGTGAAACTATAGATTGCTAAGGAGGTGTATTGGTTACATGAGTGTACCAGAGGGAAACTCTCAAAACTAATAACCCGAGGCATGACTTAGAAATCCACCTGCAGAAGGCAGCCAGACAAGAACAGGACAGACAGGCCACCGGGGTTCACAGTTAAAAAACAATTGACGTGGAAATTGCAGGTTATGGCCTTCCTGAGATTGCCATCAAGAGTCTCTTGACATATCGCCTCTGCGATAGGTCAATAACATAGAGGCGACATTCGGGAATGGTTTTAAGTCGCCTTGAAACATGACTTTAACACAGTTTCATTTCATTCTCACAAATCCATTATGTTTCGGGACAAAGTTTTAAGCACACGGTTGTCTCCCGTGGCAAACTAAACAAACAAAAAGATATGAGTGAAAACTGTAATTTTTACGTTAAAACCTCTAAAGGAAACGGTTGAGATAGAAACAGGTGACTTACACGTTTACTCCGTTTGGATTCCCAGTCAGAACTCATGCAGCTAGATCGACACTTGGAGGGCCGTCGCTCCAAATAGAGGTAATTTGCGCACGTTTGGAGCTAACACATCCTAGGTTGGACACTTATATTTGTGAAGTCTATCCTCGTTGTCGCTTAATAGAATCACCATAGGATATCACGCCTGAGTTGTGAAAGTAACAGGTAACTTGACCCGTCACAGGTAGTCTGAAACCACACCCCCTGCACTTGTGTGTATCACACACTCACCTGCCGTAAACTTCCGCCTACCTGTGTTTTTTTTTCACATCAACAAGCCCAATTAAAACGTTGCCTTGATTTCACAGATCCAACTATTCCAGATATGCCCTTGACCATATGGATGATCCATTATGTTTTAATCTAAGTTTTAAACATGTGAAGTATGCAATGTGTACAGTTTAGTATACAGATCCTGTGTTTGGGGGGGGGGATACGATTTTTATCAAAGGCTGTATCAACTGTAATCAAGAAATCAAAGTCATCATGTCTGGGTTATTTGAATAAATGCAAAAGTGTACATGTAATATGCAGGTATGTACTATTCTCTGTGTGCTGCTCCTGTGTAATTATTCAAATGAAGGCATGTTGTATGCCGGTTATATAAGAATGGTATTTCAAACTAGGTTGTAAGGAATTACATAAGATCTTCATTTTAACATACAATGAGTGTACAACAATGTTCCTCCTAATTCTCTGAGACACTCAGATAGAATACTGTGTTAAATGGGTGTTTTTCAGACATCCTGAACCAGTGGAGTAACTATAATATCAGGAAGTGACTCTAAAGTCTATGTTTTCCACCCTGCAGTTTTAAGGGACAGTGAAATAAGATGGGACTCCATCCAGGGTTCATTGTAATAGTATTTCTGTCATTAGCGAAGCCGCAGCGGATTAACTCACACTGTAATAGGCAGCCCTCCCCTCGCTAGAAACCCCTTTGTTGGTCACAGCCAAACAAAGGAGGGGCCTCAGAAAGGGACACATTCACCCCACTGTGGTCACACAGGCAGAGCCTCCGTATGGGGCAGGAGAAACAGAGAGAGGGGGTTGGGGGGAGATTTAGACACTCACATCAGAATCTTAGAGGATAGCTTCACTCTCAGCTTACGTCTTAGAGCTTGGTCAGACGATTTCCGTTTGTGTTATAGGAGGTGACGGGGGGGGGGGGGGGGGGGGGGGGAGTGAGAGAGATTATAGTTACTGCGTTCCCCTTCTAAAACCGTCAAATCTCTTTTTAGCAAGAGGGGAAGAGAGGGGGAAGGATGAGGTGGGGGTGGGGTGGGTGGAAGGGGGGGGGGGGGGGTGTTTGGTCGAGATAACTCACTGAGCATGTCTGAATGGATTACCCACTCTGCTAATTATGAACAAAAAACACTGTAATTATGCATCAGAGTGGGTTTACTCTGTGTCCTCTCTCCGTTAATTATGCTGGGGTGGGAGGAAGGAGGGCCCTGCGATTGGCCTGTCCGGGGGAACAATGGAGCATGTGGCTGCTGAGGCGGAAAGGTGAGGAGGCCACGCTGCTTCATTTCGACAGAGATCAGGGGTGAGGTTCATCATCAGAACTCCACACACACAGAGGGGGTAAAGATGGGGGTCCGGTCTCAGCAACGTTACCCCTGACTGGACTGTGCCTCTAAGACCACGGTGTTTTTTCACTGTGATTTGACACTTCATTCAAGATTTTTAGAGTGACAAATCTTTTCAAACCTTGTTTGAACGGTCTTACCTCGGCAATTTAGCTTGAATGATGTGCACAGTAGTGTATCTGCAACATGGCTCATGTGTGCATTGCGTCATATGGGCTCATGTGTGCGTTGCTCATGTGTCTGATGTGTCTGGCGTGCAGAAGGGGCGAGGGGGGGGCGGGTCTTCTGGGTCGGAGAGTAGGTCGGACGTTGGCTTAGCGAGGCGTGCGGTAGAGGTGTGGGAGGTCTCTGAAAGTCTGACAGGGTTAGAGCAGCATCAGCAGGGTGGGACAGGACGGCAGCTGCTCCCCTCCATTTAGGGGAAGTCCTTGGGGGAGATACAGACCCTCTAAAAGCCCCTCCTAATGGACATGTACCCCTGATCTAGACTATGAACCTGTCTATGAAATGCTGCATACATTGGCTATGTCTGAAATCGCTAAGTAGTTGTAGTAGCAGTAGCAGTAGTAGTTGTAGTAGTAATAGTAATAGTAGTAGTATAGTAGTAGTAGTATAAGTAGTAGTAGTAGTAGTAGTAGTTGCAGTATGAGTAGCAGTAGCAGTAGTAGTAGTAGTAGTAGTAATAGTAGTAGTATAGTAGTAGTAGTAGAAGTAGTAGTAGTAGTAGTAGTAGTAGTAGTAGTCGTAGTAGTAGTTGCAGTATAAGTAGCAGTAGCAGTAGAAGTAGTAACTAACTAGTAGGAATAGCAAGTATGAGATACCAGCTAGTATGTTTGAATGACCAGGATGTCATACTACATTGCCATTCACTGAAAAATGATATCTGGCGTATGGAACTTAAAGTATGTACTGTACTCATACAGTATGCAAGTATTTAGTGTGTAGTAACTGATATAGAACAAGGCCATTCTCTTGATTTATTCCCTAGTTTATAATAGGCAGATTGTCCTTTATGCCAGATCTCCTGCGTATGCACATCCCTCCTGTTTCGTCTATAGGACACGGAAGCCAGTTGTTGAGCAGGCGGTTTGAGCCATTTCATTGTGAATCCCACTTACCCAAACTCATTATTTGTTGGGAGAGTGTCTGTCTGTAGAAGACCCTCCCCAGAAGATTTGTTTCTCCCTTCTTCTGAGTTGTGAATCTATTTTTTTCATTAGCTGGTAGATAGTAACTGTCTATTAGCTTAGCATATTATTAGTCACCATGACTAGCAAGCTAAATGGCTACATGCTCTATTTGAGAACACCTATGTGAAGGGTAGGATATGTATTGGATTAAGGGGTATTATCATTTTGGGGTTTATGTAGCCCCTCCTGCTGTCCATAATCGGTACTGCACCAACACAGGCACATCAAATCTATGATGAGTCAAATTATTATGTAAGTGAGAAATTGAGCTAATTTTCAAGGCAAATGTCACTAATACAAGATTAATTCAGTTTTCATATCTCGTGTTAACATGAACATGAGGTAAATCAAATTATGACTGATCCACTAACATTGATTTGAAGTGCTACTGTGCCCCTGGTCCAAGCATAGATTACATTTTCTTATGATGACTGATGGATAGATGATTCACTCACTTAGACAAATGTATTTGTTGTAAGTCGCTTTGGATAAAGGCGTCTGCTAAATGCCTTAAATGTAAATGTAAATGTAAATGTAAATGCTACAATCCTAACACAATTCTACTATTGCTGAGCTATTACAAGGCTACTACTATGTGAGTTGCAATTTACAGAGCTAATGCTTTTGGCAGTTAGATGATTATCATGATGACCCAGATAACATCTTGTGAAGTGGCTACATAGTATTTTTCCACAAATGAAGCACCGTAGGACCCACTAAAGAAGGATCATATCTGGATAACCTTGACAAGCAGAAGCCAAAGAGTCTCTGAAATCCCAGTTGGAAAAAGCTGCAGTTTACAGCTCAGGTCTTCATCCCAGCCTGGAGTAAATATTTTATCGTACATTTAGCAGTAGCATGGCCGGGAGAAACCTTGAGTAACCTCCCGGCTGAGTGAATCCTAGAGGATTGAATGATGAAAAGACAACAGTGCTGTTCTTTTGCCGTGACAGGAATGCTGATGCTGATCGGATGCTGACCAAACAGACAGTATGACTGAATGATTCAAAATACCCATCACAAGGGGCTGAAAAAGAAACGTTTTCCTGTATTTTTATCATCAGGTTTAACCAGGGTGAACCCGGATGACGGCAGCAAAATGCAAATTTTAATTCTGTCCTTATTTTATGAGAATTAGGTCATTACTGGGTTAAAGCCAAAAACCTTTCAATGCTATGAAATCTGGTTAAAGTGCAGACAGTGAACTGAGTGATGACGTAGGCCTTGTTAAGTAAATGTTTGTCCAAATCATTCAAAGCAGGCAGGGGGAGTCAGGTGATGTGCAGTAAATTGACAGAGAGTATCATTTAGTCAAATGTTAGCTTTGAAACGAGTGTATTGGATAGTAATAGTGGAATCTCTGTCTCCTGTCTCATTGTGTTTGGGTAATGAAGTCAGAATTCACAATCAAGGATGTCATATCCATGGCCATGGCAGCATTCATCTCAAATCTATTATAGGCTACTGAAACTGGCATACTGTACATACGAAACCACATCAAATTCCATGTTAACCATACAAATGCCATTCATTTACATTTTGCACGGTCAATTGATTAACAGTAACTTCTTTGAAGTTGTTTGATGGAGTTTAACCAGGACAGATCAACAACAGAGTTGTCTATTCCTCATTGATGTCTGTGTAAGTTTATTCCACTGATGTTGGATCACAGAGGGTGAGTGATTGATCTGTATAACTAGTCCCTTCCGCTCAGTTCTGACAACATTAGCATCTATCAGATAGCAGACATGACACACATTCCTTTTATCTATAACATACAATTTATTTGGATACACAAATACCAAATCATTAGCTATCTCTAATGTTATACATGACCCATTGAAAAGGTCCACAGTAAAGCAGAGGCTTGTTGATAGAAAGCACCCCACCCAAACAGCTTCTGCCATAGTCTTTGACAATGGGATTTTAGCATGTTTGGTTGTATGAATATCATAGTGGGTATCAAAAGAAAGAAAGCTAAATTAAAGTGTTTTGAAACAGCTAGACTCTTGGAACTATAGCTGCCACAATTTCTTATTTTTTTCCTGGATAATGCTTTATAACCTTTTACGCTGCAGGGAATGTTTGCATTAGTTTAATCATTATGAGTTGAATACATGAACACCCTGGGATATAACATACAACATTCTTAAATAAATAATAAAACATACCCAGATTATAACACCTTTACAGGTTTTTTAAAGGATGGCAGCTAGTTGCAACAGTATGTTCAGTGCTTCAAACACTTTCAGAACACAACTATGGAGACTCCATTTATGGGACTCAACAGTTTGAGGCAGAACATGACTGTGAGGTCACGAAATCTGACAAATCAGAGGAAAAAAAGAGAAAATATCAGGGCTAATGACAGGGAAAATGCAGGCTTCTTTTTAAACTACTAACAGTACTTTTCCTACACCCTCCTCAATAATAAGAGAGCGCCTCCCAACAGACGAAACTAGCGGGTGGTAGCCAGAGAAATATTGACTGTGCACCAAGAAGTGATGGAAATAATGATAGCCATTTACGACTATAAACGACTATTTACAGAGGGCATTCATCAGCATCTTAGATTGGATCTATTGTAATTGACTTCAATCTGAAATGGGTCGCATTTAGCTTTGATCCGTCCAGCTTTAGAGAAGCATACACAATGACATGTCATGATGCCATCTTAAGAACCAGAGGGGGTGTGTGTGCATGTGCCATACATACACAACCATTGCTGCTTCAGACATCTCACAAACGTAGTTCCTGTTTAGAAGGATGAGGGTGCCAGTATTAATGGTTGATTGAGTCATTGTCTGTCTCGTTGTCCAATTATTTCACATTCGTTCAATACATTGCGCTGTGCCCTACTTATGTCTCATATCATCAAAGTAAACACATTGTTTTATTTTGAGGAGAAGGGCTCCACCAATTGGGTAGAAAGAGAATTGCACCTTTTTTTTCCCAAGACAAAGGCCTTACATAACAAGGTTATTATGAATTAGTTAGGGACTTTGGAGCGTGGAATGTTCACAGTGACTATGAATACGTACGTATGAATACGTAATCAAAATCAAATCAAATCAAATCAAATTTTATTTGTCACATGTATCGCATAAATGTTGTAATTGACACAGTGAAATGCTTTGGGATCTTTTGGATCTTGCTCCACGCTCAACAGCAGTCAGCAGCAATCAATAATTCAATAATAAGTAATAAAAAGTGACAAAAAGTGACAATAAAGTGACAATGGTACTAGTGCAACGTATAGCTACATTGTTGCCTATTTACGATTCATATCTTGAGAATGTATCAATGAGGAAAGGCTCGTGAGCTGAAACATTGGCGAGCTGAATGTCACAATTTCATTGTAATAAAGTTTTGAGGATCCCCACTCAGCCCCTCGCCTTGATGATCTTTGATGATGAAGTTCATGATCTTGTTATACTTCTTTGAGAATGTATCAATTCAAGATCTAGGCCGAGTGAATCCTCTGTAAAATGTTGTGACACCTGTTTGAAATGCACTGTATGTTGACTAGACAAGGTGGGATTTAGCTTGATGGTTGTAGGCCAATCATCAGTCATGTCACATAGGCATAAATAACATAAATGGTTGAAATACCAATCATCCATATTCGTTTCGACCGAATCAAACTCATCAATACCCAAATGACAAGAGATCAGATGTTTACATTTCTTTGATTCACGTGCTTCAAAGTCATTAGCCTTTGAACCAAATTATTCCTACGATCTTTAATGACGAAGCTGGACTGTTTGAAGGGTATAGCTTCAAAAAGGTTTCCCTAATGGTCCCTACAAAGGAAATGCAAATTGCATAATCATGGAGGGACACATCTTAATCGTATCTGTGAAGTGCTATGGATAAGTATAAAACCTTGGCTTCAGCATATGAGACTGCACATTTGAGAGAGGGCAGTGGTCATCTTCGGAGAGGTGCGGTGACTAATTATAACAGACTTGTGTTTAAGAGGGAATTTCGGATCTCAAAGCATGTCTACGACCAAAATCTCAAACTTCAGCATCGATCACATTTTAGGAAATGAAATGGGTCCCTCCAATACAACAGAGGATTTATCTTCGCCAAATGTGGGATGTTTTTCTAGGTCTGGGATCTTTTTCCAAGGACCCCCGAATGAACTGAACGAAAACTGGAATTTTCATACGCCTAGGCCTCTGTTCACCGCCAACGTGCCACAGGTTCCGACCCTCCATAGTCTGGGTTATAGTGGCAGTGACCTCGGATATGGATCATTTCATCATCATCATCCGGATTTCAACCTGTATCCTGGAGCTCAGTACAGAGGTTTCAACGATGAAAGAGGTGAGACTAAAATATTAGGCCTACATTGTATCATGTATACTCATTGTGTCAACTGTAGGCTTGGCTCATGTGGTTAACATTTTATCAGAGCTCTGTTAGTGCTACATTTTCTTGTGATTTTAGGCATACTTTTGAAACAATTGTTAAACTCAATAGTTTTTTCTTTCAGGGACTCAGCCACAGTGCAGTTACCTGGGGCAGGTATCGAACCAGAGACATAGAGGTAGAATACGCACTGTCTTCACCGACAGTCAGACCAAACAGCTGGAACACCTCTTCCAGATAACGGACTACCCCGCCGTGGACGCACGGGCAGAGCTGGCGCGCAACTCCGGTCTCATGGAGGAAACCATTAGGGTAAGAGAACGGTCCTTAACATGGATACATTTGATATGCTGCCATTGACTTGATACATCGCCCAGAACGTTTTATGATCTAACATGTATTTCTCTCTCTCTCTCTCAGGTATGGTTCAAGAACCGTCGTGCTCGTAGGAAGAGACAGAAGACCAAGGCCAAGTGTCCGGAGTGGTCGAGGCGGGAGGTCAGGGACGGGCCCACGGCCTACAACAGTACTGTTCACCAGGAGAATGTCTTCTCAGGATTCTGCTGATGATAACAACAACAACTTAGCTTTGTTTAAGCATTTTTTTTTACAGCCTATTATTTATTTTGACTACTTGCGTTTGTAAAGACAAAACTCTAGGCCTAATAAATTGCACCTTTAACCAATGAAATGTCAGTGTGTTATCTGTCCCTCTATAGGCCTATATAGCCTACATTTATTTGAAAGTCCTATGCAAACAAACAAACAAGTGACAGAAAAAGTAGAAAACAACATCAAATTTTATTATATTCATAGTCAGAGGAGTTGTTTTAATGAGAAGCATTTTCATGCTGAGATACACAGTTGGAAACTACCAGAAAATACATGCATGCAATGAATATTATTCATGACACCAGTACTAAATCCAACATTATAGTCCCAACCGAAAACCCTCTCATTATACAGTAGTTAAAACATAAGAGTGAACTTAAGGATAGAATAACTTGGGTACCTGTTTTGGGACACAGACATTCACACTACAAAAAATGGAAAATAAAAGTACACTTCGTGAAATTATCAAAATGTATTCCAAGAGGCAAAATAAAACTGTCAAACAAACGGCATGTTTATGAAGACAACATTGTTGAGATCAAGTATTTAGAATAACAGCATATATTTATAGAATGACAAGACACCACTTAATAAGATGATCTCAAATGCCATAATATCCTTGAATTAATAAACATTTTTTTTTTAAGATAAGACACAAGAATAGAGAGAGGCCTACCTGTAGTTGTGTTAGTGGTACAGGGGATAAGAAAGTGATACACAAGTGACATCTACTGGCATACCATGATCAACATTGTACAGTAGTCAGAATACCTAGTGATTTTCAACATAGGCTCTACCAGTGTAACAACCAGGAAATATATAAACAAACACATTTCTACCATGACTTTGGTCCATCTTAACTTCAAACAATCCTGTGGTGAAGTATGGTGATGAACTATGTTACACACTACACATTTCTAGTGACATGTTTCCAGCATAAGTGGCAAAGGGGAGGCATGGCGATGTATTCTTACTGATCATCAAGCAATTTAGTATGGTGAGGGGATGACATTTAGAGGCGTCTTTGACACTGTATAATCTGAGCAATGTAACAATGAATGCTTACTAAGAAATCTCTCTTAACAACACCAAAGCAAAACAATATGCAATATGTGTTGATACGGTGAACAAAATAAGTAGAATAGAAAGGACAAAATGACATGACAATTGGAACAGCTTCTTAAGTATTCCCTCGCGTAAATTTGAGCCTTTTCGGCAAGGCGACTCAAACTGGACGACTCCCCTTTAATACAGTTAAATTCAGATCGAAGGCAATTCCCTCATATTATCCTTGTTGTTCAGTGACGCTCAGACAGACCTAGTCATAACCCCACAGCAGCAACATCAAACACTACCACACAAATCTGTAGCAAATGTTGCATCCAGTACCACGTTGTATGTGGCAGATTAAGCTCAGAAAAACAACAGTGCAAAAATAGACACGTCCTGATATTAAGAGATCCACTTTTTTTCTTATTTTTTTTGCTGTACCATGGTGCTGTTAATATGTTCACGACGGTGTAGAGAGTGCAGGAGCGAGACCAGGTGTTTTTCTCCCCCTCATGGTGTGCTTACATACAGTAGTGTTGAGTCAACGATGACACTATCTATATCCACATAGTTAGGTACACAGATTATATATTGCTGTTTAGATGCACATACTCATAGATTTTGACATTTAGCACACACAAGTTTAGACAGTCAGATCTTATTTTTTTCTAATGCTCACATTCACAAAATCTAAAGTAGAGAGAGAGAGAGAGAGAGAGAGAGAGAGAGAGAGAGAGAGAAGGGAAGCCAACGCAGGGGCGCAAACTGTGGTAGCACTAGGCTAGCAGGTGTTCTCTGTCGTTAAGACTGTGATTGATAAGGTTACTAACTAAGAACCTTGACATGAGGAGGAGGGCGATGGTTGGTGTCCAGTAGTACCTCTAACAAGGATACTGTCTCGTAGACGTTTACATTTCTCCAGACAACTTTTGTAAAAAGGCTTTTTAAAAGTGGGCAAATGAATCTCTGCTAACACAAATGTCAAATGTAAAGTTAAGTGAATGCTACTTCATGCTACACAATAAAGACAACAGATAGCCATGTACTCTAAGTAGGTGGGTTCCCCTTCTATTGCATTACATTACATAACTTTTTGGGGTTATTAGCTCTTTTGGTTGACATAACTTGGATTTTGTCATGCCCCATCACATAATGTGTACTTGGACATTTGTTATGATGAACATTGAGATGAACTGTTCAAAGCGCAATAAACACATAGGAACAATGGATCTAAATGCGTGACCCAGTTACAGAAAATCTATGTGTCTTATCTGAATACACATGTATGTCCTTCATTATTGACTCTTGCAGTAGCTGGGACATATTAGCTTACATTTTAATAAACACAATTTAGGCAATATATATATTACCTAATTTTCAGTAATATAGGTTAAATAGTATTAGACTGGGGTCTGTCTTAGAGCATTAGGAGACCAAGAACCTCATTCTTTTCACTTTTCACTTGGTCGCCCATGAAGAGTTGGGTAGTAAGATGAAGCAGCAGCACAAATTAAAGTTTAGCAGCATGTAGCCTTTAGCCGTTTGAATGTTGCTCTAATGGAGGGACCATTAGCATAAGAAGCCGTCTGACTGGTCAAAGCATTTTGGCAACTCCTGACAGGGGGTAATAACAGCTATTAACACCAAAAAAGGAAAACCAAAGGGTTTTAAATGTACAATTACGATATCTATTAGAGAATTGCTTTTGTGGGGTTTGTGCCTCAGATTCAGAGTTACGGTTATATTTGTCGCATTATTAGTGTTACAAACGGAATGCAGGACGTTAGTTAAGATACAAGGCACTAGGTTTTGCTATAGGACTGCGATCAAAAGGGGGTCTGGGGGTGGAGGGGGCGGGGGCGGGGGCGGGGTGGTTCACTACTGTAAGTCCGACAACAGTCTGGTTAGGTTCTCAGAGAAAAGCACAAATGAAAGATGGACATTAAGAGGAAGAGAGCGGTAGATCTTTTGGAGGAGGAGGAGGAGGAGGAGGAGGAGGAGGAGGAGGAGGAATGGTGTGGTTAGGACTGCATCTCTGCACGCAGCATCCAGGGAAACCAGCAGCAGAACAGCAACCTTCGGAAGAGGAGAGGGGGTCATGTCAAAGAACACATATTACACTTTATATTACATTTGCAACATCATACCTGCACGGTAATGATATGATTACGCTGTTACATGTTGTTACTTTGTTATTTGTCATGTTTTGAAGTATGTAAGTACTAACTAATTACCAAATGACTATGTTATAACATGTTGAACTTTAAGTAAAATGTGATTAAGTTTGAGTTTTTTTTTTCTAATGGATCGTCTCAGAGATGATGGAAAGGGGGAGCGGGTACCTGGATATAGAGCTCTCAGACGTGATGTCCTTGGGTGACCTCACCGCGTTGAAGTTACGTTTTGGCTGGGACACTGGAGTAAACGAATAATGGGAACTATGTTATAAAGAATGCTTATGTGGAGGGTAAAAGGTAAACAAATCAAATCAAATTTTAATAGTCATTTACACAATATACAGGATACCATGTAATTAAATGCTTTAGGGTAAGCAACTCAACAACGGAACTCAACAGCAGAACAATCAAACAGTATCAATATAAATTTGCAGCAATGTCATAATAATACGTGGGAAAATGAGGGAACAATAATAATAGCAAAACAATGGCAATAGCATAATGTGTAAAGTGTCCCTGATAGCAGCTAGTGTCCCAAATAGCCCAAACAACAACCACAAACACACGGTGTGGTGCGCTTACTCAAACGCCAGGATTTGACCTCAGATACTTACTAGTGACTTGATGGACTTTCTTCACCATTGTACCATCAACGCTCTGGCCGTCCTTCGGTCCGCCGATTCTGAGAGATCGTTAACAACGGTTAGTTATTGGGCAGAGTGCAGGAACCTTCAGTGCCGGCACACACTCCATTTCTGCTATAGCTAATGTATTCATATGAAATGCAACTGCCAGTCAGTATGAAACTTAACTATCACACATTCTTTAAAAGACAACAGGGATGGAGAGGTCGAGTTGTTCTGTCTAGCAGCCTGTCTGGCAATGACTGACTTGCGTAGTTACTGTGTACACACACAGTCATTTAAAAATTCCTGCTGGGACTATATATACTGAAATTTATGCACTCACTGCAATGTAAGTCGCTTTGGATAAAAACGTCAGCTAAATGGCATAAAAATGGCATGTATATAAAAATAAAAGTCTTACCTCTGGACACGAGATGGGGGTGCAAAGACGCCGTACTTGGGCAGGCAGTTAAAGTAGCGGACACCAAAGACTGACCCGTCATGCTTCCCTGTAGGCTGCTCCAGCTCCACACCGAACCAGTAACCTGGACACACACGCACGCACGCACGCACGCACGCACGCACGCACGCACGCACGCACGCACGCACACACGCACGCACACACACACACACACACACACACAAATCCACAAATCCACATTAATTGTTACAGTTACAAGAACTCAATATTCATCTCACACAACTGCTTAGATATTTTCGATGGTTACAGCTGAAGGGTTAGTTAAAATGGGTAATAATTTCATTCAGAAATCAAAAGGTCTCTGGCTTTTCTCAGCAGTTGAAACATTTATAGGAAAACATTTAACAGATTACACAGCGAACGCACCTGGGGCAAAGTCTGTCTTGCCGTAGAAGCGTATAATGCCCTGTTTCTGCCCAGCAACCAGCACCTGGTCTCCCAGTTCCACCTTCACGCCGTCTGGGTCCAGACTGGCCATGGACAATGACTTCTTTCTCAGAGCTACAGGGGAAAGACACCCACAGACATGTCTATTATAACATCCACTGGTCAGGGCTCCCTTCAAAAGACACTTTGGTAACACTTGATGGTTCATTTCTTTTGGTCTTGTTCCTGTTTTTCCTGGATTTGGCACTGTTGTAAAACCATCCAATGATCAAAACCATCATTGATTACAGTTGCCATTGGCCACCCTCAGCTCACTCTAATGGAAGCATTAGGGACTTTAAGTAATAATAATAATAATAATAATAATAATAATAATGTTATGGCACATGATAGGGGAGACTCTGTTACCTTTCTCTCTCTCCTTCTCCTTCTTCTCTTTCTTGTTCTTTCCTGTGACACGGGAGAAGTCCATGCGGGGTGTCTTGGGGGTAGAGGTGACGGAGGAGGGGGTCTGCTCGGTGGCTTTGGCGATTTTCGACACGGGAGCAAAGATCCCTTTAGGACAAACAAGGATTGATCAGAAACTGCTTTAAAATACCTGGAAGCTCAAAACAAACTGACAGATGGTTTAAAAAAAGATTTCATGTGAACATGTGAACATGTCACATGACATTACCCAGCTTGGGGGGGCAGATGAAATAGCGAACTCCACCCACGCTCCCGTCGTTCTTGCCCTCGGGCTCGTCCAGCTCCACGCCCACCCACTGGCCGCTGGCGAACTCTGTCGTCCCGCAGAAGCGCAGGGTACCCATCTGCGGAGGAGAGGAGCATGTTTAAAGCTGCGGTTCGTCATCAGTCCATTCTCTAACTCTGTCACTGCCTCTGTTTGTATCTAAGACAACGGTTGGACTTTGTGTGAAGTCATCTTGCTTGGGAGCTTTGAAAGTGGCTTGTCAAACATGTGAGTTTAGTAAATAGTTCAATGAATAGGATAAAATGAATAGGCCGCTGTATCTCCGCTCCAGGTACGCTGCATGAATTTAGAGGGGTGTCAATCGCTATTGGCCAACAGAACTGGAACAGACGTATCTGAAAAATGTGTGGGTAGAGACTAGAAATCGTGTAACTATCTCAGTAACAATGGAAAAAATAAATCTAATTTTGCAGCCGTGAGACGGATGTTAAAAAGCTGTTATCCTGCCTTTTCGTGAGTTGAATTGGTTAATAGGGCCCAGAGTGCCATGAATACAGACTTTTATTCTATGATAGCTACATATTGATTACGGTGTTTAGTGCTATTTGCATGTAAAATAGTTGAAAAATGCTTCTTTAAGACCTGGGTCGAAAACAATTTAAGACACATTCAGATACTTGGGGTGCGGTTGATTTAGCTTGCTTGACACACAGGGTAGGCATCGTTCTGAGATGATTCCAATAGTGCCACTGCACCGGGTAAGTTAAATCAAGCATACCTCAAGTATTTCAAATACTTTTCCACCCAGGTCTGCGTATCAGGAGGACACCATACGCGTGTGCACGAGCACGCACACGCACACACACACACGCACACACACACACACACACACACACACACACACACACACACACACACACACACACACACACACACACACACACACACAATTCACACCACAGCCCCTCAACCTGGAGGATGAGTAGAAGAGTCTACTCCTCCCTGGACTAGGGCAGCAGAGGGATGAGCTGTTTCATACTGGACTGCCAATATGTGAATGAAAAGTGTCAGTGACCTCATCAGAAATATAAATCCTAAATGTAAACATAGCCACACAGAAGAGCTATGGTGAGTAGAGTACTTGTGGTTAAGTTGTGGTCAGAAGGAAATAATGCTTGAACATATTCATAGGACGCCACATCTACTATGAATGCGGTCAATCACGTGAACATTAAAACATAGTTACATGAAATGAGCACATGAGCACCGTAAGGTATCCTCGGCAGCTGAATCATATTGAGTGTTAGAAATACCAGACAACGACAGGGGTTCAACCCATTGCAGATAGCAGCTTTCAGAAGTGTGTTAGATCTGCACAGCAGTCTGTTCCCGAATGGAGGGAGATGTATCTGGGGAGTCCTCAAGCACATACTCCAGAGACCCTGCTGTACACATCAATGACCTGCGGAACACCGCAGTGCAGAAAGCTGCTATCTGTGACGGACTGAATCCCTGCATTAAGGAGGGCTTACAGTGCAAGTGAGTTATCTGGAGAGTGTTTCTACTGTAGTCACAGTTAGATGGACACACAGGCCGATGTCTACCCACCTGCTTCAGAGATGAGATGACATCACTGCTGGGTGTTTTGGGAAGCTATACATTTGACACAAGTGGGAACACATGTTTGCTGGGATTCAGTGTTCTCACACTGACACAACACTGAATACAACAGGTGGCATTATGGCCTCATACTGGTCTTAAGAAAGGCCAGGATCAACGGTTTTCATCACAGAGATCATCATCAAATAACTGGTGGTAATAAAATAGCGTACTTATAATTCTGTGGTTGTCATGCACACAAACGTGCACATAAAAGGAAGCAGTTTAGCTGCTCTTTTAGGGCTCCGATTTCTCCTCTCTATGTACACCCCTATCCCCCCCCCCCGCACACACACACACACACACATACAGTATTTCGCCTCCCTGTCTCTTCTATCCCTGTCTCCTCTATCCTCCCCCCCCCCTTTGGTCCAGGCCCTACCTTCATGTCGTCCAGCAGCACGCGGTCGCCCAGCTTCAGCCCCAGGGAGGTGAGCATCAGGTTCCCAGGGATGTTGTCATAATTGGGCAGGGTGGCGCGGGGCAGGTTGCAGCTGAGGGGCACCGAGTCCAGCAGCAGCTGCTTCATCTCCTTGGCCACCATGGCCGCCTCTGCCTTGTCCAGGCTCATGTCCATGGGGTCAGGTACCACGTCGGCCGGCCCCTGGCCCTTATCGTTCTAGACGAGGGAAGGAGTGGGGAGGTGAAGTGGGGTGAGAGAGAGACACACAGGCGGTGAGTATCAGAGATGAGCACAGTGGTTTACGCTGTGACCCCTGACATCATAATGGGGCGGTAGGTAGCCTAGAGGTTAGAGAGGCCGGCCAGCAATCGGTAAGGTTGCTGGTTTGATCCCAACCTCAGGAGGGAGCTGGATGTGAGCTGGTGACTGGAGGGTTTCTGGCATCATTTCTAAGGTGCCTACCACTGCTGTTGTGCCTTTGAGCAAGGCACTTAACCCCTAACTCCTCCAGGGGCGCTGACTATGGTTGGCCAACCCTGTACTCTTGAGCTCTGTGGGGGGGGTGCAGAAAATACCATATTCCAAACAGATGATTGATTGGCAAATAAAATGTTGTTTGTTTGTATGATTTTTGTTTTTGTTTTTATTTGTGTCTACAGTAACCTAGAGAAATAGACTGACTAAACTGGAGAGTTGTAGACAGTGATACTCCTACCCTGACGGTGGGGTTGGCTCCGTGCTCCAGCAGACACTTGACTGAGCCCAGACACAGGTTGGAGGCAGCGATGTGCAGGGCTGTGCCATGGTGGAAATCACTGCAGGTGGAGTTCAGCACTGTGGACACAACGGAATCAGATTTACAGTAATACATAAGTCAAGTCATCATCATATAGTGCCCTCCATAGGTATTGGAAAGAGGAAGCGTTTTGTCTTCTTTTAGCTCTTTGGATTTGAAATCAAACAATTACTATGAGGTTAAAGTAGAGATTCTAAGATTTAATTCAATGGGTTTTTTTCAGATTGGGTACATCATTTAGAAAGTAAACATACTCCCCCTATTTCAGGGTTCCAAAAGTATTGGAAAAACAAATCATATAATACCCAAATAAAATACAATCCTTTGCATGCAATAGCTGCCTGAAGTCTACAATCCATTGACCCCACCAGACACTGGGTATCTTCTCTGGTGATGCTCTGCCAGGCCTGTACTGCATCCATCTTCAGTTATTGTTTGTTTTGAGGTCTTTATGCCTAAAATCTTGGATTTAAATTTGAAGATTGACTTGGCCACTTAAGAACGTTCCGCTTTTTGGCCCTGAAAAACTCCCTAGTTGCTACCACAGTATGTTTGGTGTCATTGTCTTACTGTATGATGAAGCGCCATCCAATGAGGCATTAGCTTATACTCGAGTAGACAAGATGTTTCTGTACACTTCAGAATACATTCTGCTGCTGCTGTCAGCAGTAACATCATCCATGTAAGATTTAGACTGGAAACAGGCTAATCAGGCCAACCATTTGGAACCTAACCCTAACCCTGTGACTGTGAGTGATCAAGTTAAGTGTGACAAGAACTATCAAACCAATAAACATACAGATTGGTATGACATGGAGATGTTAATGCTTTGTCTACTGCTTCAGACTGGCTGACATATAAAAGGGTAAAACACTACAAGAGCTGATGGAAAACTCAGTTCTTGGCTCAGACCACAAGGCTGGACCCAGGGGACAGACTTCCTCTGCTGCCTGATAGTCAAATATCTACTTTCTAATTGCCCAGCTGCATTCTCCAGTCTATATTCAATAGTAACCAGTAGATTGTCTTGGGACTCGACTTGAGACAAAATGCCCTAATCACTGGTCAGTGTAGTGGAGAGATGAGAAATCAATGGTAGGGTTAATGAAATGTCCTTGGATCAATGGTAGGAGGGGCTGGGCAGCGCTGGTTTATCCATAGTGGGATGGGAAGGCCTCAGAGATACCTATGGCTTGTCATAAGGCTACAGGAGCATGACGCTAATTGTGTCTTAAAAGCTGCGGAAGTGTGTGTGTGTGTGTGTGTGTGTGTGTGCATGTGTGTGTGTGTGTGCGTGTGCAAATGAGTGAGTGAGAGTGTGCGTGTGGGAAGCAGGGTTTGCACTTTTGGGACACAGGTTCCGGTAGACCCACTAGCGTTGTTGCTCCTCACCTTTAGGTTTGGAGGCCTTGAGGAGGACGCGGATCAGCTCCGGTACGTCGAAGTAGGCTGCGTAGTGCAGGGCGTTCATGTTGGTCCAGCGGCTACGCAGACTCACGTCAGCGCCCAGGGTGATGAGCTGGTGGGACAGCCTGAGGGCAGAGGCGGGGTCCCCTGGAGGGGGGAAAGCAAACAAAGAGGACAACATCCTGTAAGTGTGGGGTTGGGGGTCGAATCCATTTAAATCCATCAATTTCTTTTTAAAAACATGTTTTTTTAGGGCGTTTCTGCTTTATTGAGATAGAGACAGTAGATTGGCAAGAGAGAGGATGGATGACATGCAAGATACGTCAAGAGTCAGAATCGAACCAAGAACCTTGCATTAGTGTGCTACGCCACCAAGCGCCATAAATCCATCAATTTCAATTGGGAAGTGAATTGAAGTTGAGAAGAATTGAGAAGGTGGCATTTCACTTCCTGAGTGGACAGAAATGAAATGGAATCGAGGCTATTTTTTATCTTGTGATTACAGCCAGAAAAGTCATCGTGTTCTCATTAATGTTCAATGAGGATCCGCTCAGACTGGAATCAGTTGGAATGAAGGTTGAGTGCAGGTTAATGAGAGTCTCACCCACGGAATGATAAGAACAATAATATTGAATGTAATATGATATCTGTGGTCTCACCGACTCCATGCGCCCCTGCTTTGCAGCTGTAGTGGAGCAGCGTCATGTCTGTCAGTCCGTCACGGTCGTTGACATGACAACCACGCTTCAAGATCTGTAAGAGGAGACGAGGACAGTTTAGTGGATTGAGAGAGAGAGAAAGAGACTAAGAGAGAGAGAGAGAGAGAGAGAGAGAGAGAGAGAGAAAGAGACTAAGAGAGAGAGAGAGAGAGAGAGAGAGAGAGAGAGAGAGAGGGGGCAAGACAGAGGAGAGTGGGTTGAGACATGTACAGAGAGGTTTGCAACCCCCATGCTAGCGTATATATATATATATACATATAAAATGTAAAATAATATTGTTCATTGCTGAAGTATGGTGGAGACATGCCAGCGTAAGCAAAGTGACTGAACTGCAGCACATAGAGTTGTTATGGCTGGTGTTGTTTTCACCGCTAGATGTGCTTTGCCTTGCAAAAAGCGGGACACCGCAATTGTAGTTATTCACATTACTGGAGTTTTAAGCACAATTACAAACTGTAAGAGAATAATATCACAATAATGTTCCTATGACGATATTCAATATATCGGATATCGGCCTATCAGCTGTCTTCATTGCTAACTATGAACCCTTCAGCCAGCCGGTCCCGGTACCACAGCCCCTCAGTAGGACAGCAGCCTAACCCTCTCTATCCCATAATCTCTCATGGATGTTTCCTGTGTGGCCCTATAAGCAGGATGAGCCATTGACACCCAATTAGCACAGATGACACCAGATATATCTAATGACGGGGAAGGTGAGAGCTGCGTCCTGATGAGTCATGAATCAGTCCCTCTTCATTTCCACAGCGTGGCACTTCTTCACAGAGGCACCTCTGTTGAAAATACTCTGAAGTTAAATGAATGGAAAATCAGTGTGTTAAATGTCTGTTTGGTTTGAATGTCCATCGGTAAGAGCGCATTTGTCATCCGCTGTCGAGTGATGGATCCTAGTCTGTGTCAAGGGAATGGCTATACGGCCTAAATCAATAACTGACATGAAAGAATGTCACATAGTTCATGTGGGTCAGTGTTTGTAATTGATTCAGCAAATGTGCAATGTGTTATAAGTGGTTTGAAGAAAAATCTCATGAAATGATCCCAAGGCAACATTTATGTAGCTAATAAAGCTTTATCCTCTTAGGTTGTAGTGCTGGCTTACTCAATAAGCAGACTCCCTGCCGGACCTTCACCGGATTTTGTCCAGACTTAACACAATCTTGAAAAGAACTCAAACTCCCCTAAACGAGCTCCGCTCAAGCCAGCTTTGACAGTTAACCATCGAGTGACAAGTAGAAAAGGATCCATACCGAAGAAGACGACTACCACAGGGTAGCTCATTATTGGCTGGTGTCAATCACAGGTGACAACACAAGCTCTCTCTCTCTCTCCTCCAACGGCCTGCTCATTCAGAGACACAGAGACAGGTCTATTCAGTGCAACTCCATGTACCTAACTCGACACTAACTCTAACTCTCACGGGGGCTTAGTGCATACCATACTTTCACATTTGACCAGGAATTCCAATTCCAATGATTCAATCCTTTAAATGTCACATGAGCCTGGTGTAAAATGATTTATACATGCCATTTAGCTGACGCTTTTATCCAAAGCGACTTACGTTGCAGTGAGTGCGTACATTTCAGTATATATGGTCCCAGCAGGAATCAAACCCACGACCTAAGCGTTGTTAGCACCATGCTCTACCAACTGAGCCACAGAGGACCACATTTGGGGGTTAGCACCTTTTTGGTGGGAATTTGTACACAAAGCTTAGGGGGCTGTGTACACTGCTTTTTTTCTTTTTTTTTTAAGTGATTGAGCCTTGAATATCTTAATTTTCTATGGTCCAGTGCAGGTATTCACTCAGGTATTAATTCAACGAGGCGTGCTCGTACTAAGCTGGAACAATTACCCCTGGACTGCATTTGAGTTGAATTACTGTACATCTACTTTATTTCAATACAGTCCAGAACTGGTGAGCTTACTTTAAAACAGAGCCCACAGTTCTAGACACTCTCAACATTTCAAAGACAAGCAGTAGCCTGCTTGCCTAAGAGCAGGGGTGCTTTACTGAGGTAGTGGAGTGGAATGACTGGAGTCATTCTCTGGCCATACTGGATCTGAAGGGCTGGCCTGGTTTGGTGTGCATCTTAGTCCAGAACCCGTCCAGGTAATGGAAAGGCCTTATTATCTCTGCCATCTATCACAGGCATGATGCCGTCTCTGGGGACAACCAGGGACTGAGGCTGACCTCAGGATCAATCCTGACAATAACATCAGCATTGGTGGGAGGCTGACAAAAAGAGTGTGTGTGAGTGAGTGAGTGAGAGAGAGAGAGAGAAAGAGAGAGAGAGAGAGAGAGAGAGAGAGAGAGAGAGCTGTGGGTGGGTGTGAGTGCGCATGTGTGTGTGTGTTTGTGTATCTTTATGGGACAGACCTTCCCTTATTCCCAAACAAGGTGGCAAATTAAACAAGAAGGGCGTCAAAGTCTTTTTGTATTCCTTATTCACTCCTCACTATCGCCTTTCTGGCAGGCAAACCCCTGCTCCCACGGTCACATGTCAGTCATTGTTGGTCCTTCAAGCCTGCCTCCATTTTATAAACATAGACATAAACATAAAGGGTGCTTTCCACAGATTAGGACACAGATTAGGTCAATAATACATCGAATTTATACAGCGCTTTTCTAAGACCCAAAGACGCTTTACGATAGAAGTGAACAGGCCAATTTGTAACTCATGTCTCCAAATGAAACATAAACAATACGTGAATCAATGAAAGCATCGGTTTGCATCAACTTATTCTCATTAGGGAAGCCAATAATCATTGGGGAACCCTACTTTATGTCCTGGACTAAAATGCACTTCAATAGAGACTCTGTGGAGAGTGCAGTGTCCAAGAAACTAGCCCTAGAAGTGGTATGACTTTCCTCTGTTACCAAAGAGCAAGAGTTTCTGGTTGAAACAAGGTTACCGTTGGAGGAGAGAGAGAGAGAGCTTGTGTTGTCACCCGTGAAGAAGTGTGTTATCTCCTACAGGACAGTGACCAAAAATAACAAAGTACCTCTGCTGGGTCCGACCAGTACCAACCCACAGGAGTCCGGCACAGCAAGCACTAAGAAGAACAACACAATAGCACCACCCTGTTTCCAGGGATCAGGAAACTCGATTCTTCTGCCCAGTTTCGTTGGCAGTGCTCCGTAAGCACGAGAACAAGCTGAGCACAGATCCATGGATTTCTCTTCCCCTGCTGCAACTGCACCATGTGGTGACAGGGAGGGTCGCATGCGGCTGTTGAAAAGCTGACTACACACTGTAAAGGATTCAACTACGTTTTGGTATGTGTACAAATAAAGTCAGTGTTTAAAAACATTGACTGTTTGCCATGTTTTCTTATACTGATGACTGTTGACTGTTCCTGAAGGATTTCTGGTTCATAGTACCCTATCTAATACTGTATAACTGTTTTAATACATAGTACCCTATCTAATACTGTATAACTGAATACATATTACCCTATCTAATACTGTATAACTGAATACATATTACCCTATCTAATACTGTATAACTGAATACATATTACCCTATCTAATGCTGTCTAACTGAATACATATTACCCTATGTAATACTGTATAACTGAATACATATTACCCTATCTAATGCTGTCTAACTGTTGGTCATGTGTGGATGTGTCACTTCCATCTGGCCTATCAGAGGGCAAGGTGGCCCTATTACTACATTGCTTGTACAGTACATCCACAGGTGCATTTGGGAATGGGTGAGTCCCCCTAGACACTCACCTCGTTTCCAATAATGTCGATCTTGTGCTGGACCTGAGGGACCCATTGGCGGATGATGGCAAACAGCTCAGGGATCGTGGTACGCTGATCCAGCAGGATCTCCAGGCAAGCAGGGTCGTTGGGGTCAAAGAATGTGAACGCTGGAATGTTAGGGAATAAATATAAATAAATAAATGAGTTTCTTCCATCAACTCAGTGATAAATTTGCATCTCTATCTCTTTTTTTTTTTTTTTTTTTTTTTTTTTTTACAGCATAGTGACTAAATGTGAACAATTAAAAGGAGTGGTTTACTCAAAAGTCTTTTTGGAATATATTTCTCATCAGGTTACCATAAGTATGCTCCCAAAATGTCATTATTGATTTAAAATATATATATAAACATATACAGGTCTGTTCATTATCTTTCTATGAATCCTCGATATTGTTTTAATCAGGAAGTTGTCTGTACTTGGTGAAAGGGTATTTGAGGATAGAGGCAACAGTGCTGATGACCCAAAGCCCAGAACTCTGGGAGTTGAGATGGTAAGATAAACAAAAGGGCCTCCAGCCTGAGTACCTAGGACCCTAGGACTCACCATAGTCTTTGGGGAGCGGGGCCTGGGCGGAGGGGTGGACCATGGGCCTCTTCCGAGGCTCATGGACTGGGCTTTGGTACTCTGAGGCAGGCTGGGCCTCCTCCTCCATCTCACCAGTCTCCTCTTTAGTCATTCTGCTGGACGTTGCCGGCCTGGACACAAGATGGAGGAAAAACACATTTCTTTTGGAGGCACTTCAAGACAAACAGCTCCAATGATAGGTTCTTCAACATCGATGACCACAAACATGTCACAGTTCAGCTGTCATAGTTGGTCAGATTCTCTACCACTCATCCCCCAAAGTGTGCTCCCCATCATGGATTTAGAAGGAAAAGATTGATGTTAGACACATGTGGTGGAAGCCAATCCTAACACCAATCTAATACATTTAAGTCCATGAGGGGGAGTGAGCATTTTGGGGAGATGGTGGTGAATCTGAACCAATACTCTGTGACCAGCCCGAAGCTATGGGAAATAACTCCCTTTGAGAGGCTTGTTCCCATGGCAGCCTCTCTGGCAAGCCGACAGTGTCCTCCACACACACCCTCCTGAGGCAGACTCTATGTTTAGTTCTGGACTGTGGGGAACGTCAGCAGTGACTCACTGATATCTGCACTTACTGACAAGAGACAGGGTGGACTCCATCATACCATCTCAGTGAATGCTAATTATTAAGCTGCTAATAGGCTGAGCTCTATCATCCCTGTTGTTAATGCAGCAGATCTTGCACATTCATCCTGACTCTTAGGACTGTATGCATACTGTGTGCACAGCAGCACTTATATCTCACTTACTATATTGGACTTCCTGGATAAATAAAGGTTAAGCATAAGCAATATCTGGGGTGCTGAGCTGACTAAAACATCTGTGTAAAACCTATACTATTAGTATGTCACATTTCTTAATGTGCATACTTCCATGTTCCGAGCACGCAAATCTGAGCACTGAAGGTAGTTCCTGAGTCCAAACTCATGTGGAACGAAGCAACGATGAAAGTGTTCAGGACCCCTCCATTTGATCCAAAATGTTCCAGATTTCGAGCGGTATAATGTCATTTTCGTCGCTCTCGTCACTGATAATGTTAACGGACAGATACTCGTTATGTTGCTGTTAATGTTGCCATAGCCTGAGACTTTGAAAAATGATGAGTAGCTTTCTAAAGCCTTGATAGTAGTAGTAATGATAGCAGTATGGTAAGTAGGTGTGCTGTACTGCTGGCATGTGAAATTTTTATTTTGCTCCGTTATATATGTATACAATCACTCCGAGGATGGGAGTGCGGAGCAGGGGAGAATACATGATTGAGAAACACCTTCATGTAGTATCATGCACATACAACAAAATGGTCCCTTTGGCCTATTATATTAATATGGCCTTGACAGGACCTCCGATGTTCAAGCTCTGTCCTCTGTGGCAGACCCATGGGACTACACTTCCCCTTTCTAGACCGGCAAAACACACCTGGTTTCATATAATCAACTAATCATCCTGCCCTGTGATTATTTAAATCAGTTGGGCTCACATGATGGGGCAGAAATGTGCAGCCACCCAGGACTAGAGTAGAGAAATCCTCAACTAGGACCTTGGAAACCAAACTATGTGTTGATGAACATGGGACGAAATGCTTTAAAAGGCTAAATATTAAACATTCAACTAGCCACTATCAGTGCAGAGCTATCATAAAATCAAGCTTAGACGACATTGAACGGAAGGCACAGTGGAGATGGGAGTTGTTTTCTCTACATTCAAATGAGAACAAGTCTGTCATCAATGTCAAACTAATGATTCACTGGTCTTTCATGTCTCTGAAGGCTGTATCACGATGTACCTAAAACAGATCCGGCCCTGAAACTTATTACCCAGCAAAGTAATTTAATACACAGATGATATGTGAAAAACATATGTGAAAAGACCCTTGCGAAAGAGAGCTAGCAAGAGAGAGAGAGAGAGAGAGAGAGAGAGAGAGAGAAAGAGAGAGAGAGAGAGAGAGAGAGAGAGACCATCATTAAAAGCGTCTTATCCCATTCATCAGCTGTGCTATCTATCTACCAGTTCATTGTCACTTGCACTCAGGGGTCAAACAGGGAGTTGGGTAGAATACTGACTGTGATCTACAGTGACACAGACAGCAGAACTAGCCAACCAAGCTATAATCCTGACCTCTATATAATGGTCTTAGAGTTTCCTGTTTCTCTTAGTTGCATCATATTGAGGGTACCCTTCATTATGTCTGACTATGGAACACTACGCCAGGTGAAACAGCCTGTATCCATTTAGGAGCAGCTGACCATGTTAAATTACCCACAAGCCAGTGTAAGTCTGGTGTTTATGTACCCATTTCATGAAGTAGACCTTCTTTGATGCTTATAACATGTCTACAACGATCTGCTTGTCTATTGTTGTCTATAGTGCAATATGATAGGATAAAAAATAGGATGTGTGTACAAGACAGTATAATAGGTAGATCCTACCATGGGTCCTGTGGGAAGGCAGCCTGAGGCAACATTATACTCAGGTAAGACAGGAAAATCAAAACAAAACAGAATTTTAAATTGATCAAATTCTACCTCGTACAATTATAAAATATAGATTAGCTTTTGGCCAATGGGGTTCCCCCTGTGTCCCTTTCCCTTACTGGTTCTCAGGCCCATGTGTAAACAGAGACAGATACTGAATAATCTGTTTCGTTCAAAGCATGTCCACTGATACTGTTAGGTTTATGTATAATTAGTTGAAAAAGATGTTATGTATTCAGTGATGGGTGACAAATTATTATTCAGCAGCACTCATATGACTCAACAAGATGCATAAAAACTCAAGGCGAACAGACCCACGACACAAAAGTGGCCAAGAACAGGTGCACATAGATTCAATAATTGTTCATAACATATCACCTCTCCTGATAAATATTCGTGCTAAATCTCTTTTGCAATGGAATTAATCGTATTTTTAAAATGCTCTGAGACCATTCAGGCATGCCTACCCAAGGAACACACGGCCTCTACCATTTAGCAAAAACAACACGCCAGAGCTGTTTTCGACTAATTCAAAATAGCCAAGCATTTTGGTCATCAAAGCGATAAGGTCAAGTGTGTTTATTACATTGTTTTACAACGTGTGTGGCTAGGCGAATTCGTGACTTGCGTAGGAGAGGGCGTGTAAAGCGAACGGGAGAAAAAAACGCCCTATTGACAAACAATGAGAAACAAACTGAGATGTAGGCTACAGCTGTAGGACTATGTGCAGCTATTTATTTGATCACATCATCAGGCACACATCATCTCTGCCCGTGTATTTTGCTTTTCTGGTATAATGCACGAAAAAGACATCAGCACGCCTCGTGAGAATTCAGCCAAAAGCATTTCACATCATCTCCATCTTTGTAGGCTGGCTCTATCCACAACCAAACACGCACCTACTGAAACAGCAACAGAAATAAATCAATTACTTAAGCGACATAAAACGAATGAGTCGTTGATATTCAACGTCTGATATTCATCCTACCTGAAAACAAGCCTTTATTGGGTTATGTCAAGCTTTTCTTCACGATGGGTATGTTGTGGTCCAGCCAGAGGAGAGAACAGTGATGGAGCGGAGGATGCTGCTGCCGTGAAGGTCTTCTCTATGAGCCTGCCTGCGTCAAGGCTGGAAACATGCGCAGACACCACTACAAGCAGTCACTCAAAAACAACCAATCAAGCTTCATCACACATAGCCTGTTCTACAACTCAAAGTGCAGTAATGCGGATTCGATTGAATTGCGCTCTATGTTTTGAATTCACAAGGTCTACCAGTGAATAGTTTGTGTGGCTATACACATAGAAAACAATGAATACAGCAGTTATGTTTTTATTTCAATATCGGTATATTTGAGAAGTACATGTAGGCCTCAGTAGAGGTGTAAGTAGTACTTTCTTTTAATTGATTTCATTTTTGTAAAATATTGTTGTTATTTTGTGTGTGTGTGTGTGTGTGTGTGTGTGTATTAGCTGCTAGAGATGCTTGAGATGCTTGTTGTGGTTATATTTCGAGTGACCTACGCCCCTATTTTCCCTAGAAAGTGGTTGCTTCCAAATTCGTGACAGAATGCGTCTTCGAAAAGACCCGAAAGTGCTAACAATATGAACAATGTGTGAGCTTTAAAACACTGCCATGGTGTTCTATATGCAACTCTGGGCGTTAAAGTATTAAATGCTAAATTGAGTTTAACATGGGCGCTTTTATTTTGAAGAAATCCGAATAGACTTAAACTGTATCCTAAACGGGAACTCTTGGAGACCAATGAACAATGAGACCAGGCTGGAGGTATGGCTAGATGAAACTACGTAAGCAATATTTGGTAAAGAAAAGGTGAAAAGAGAGAGAGGTGAAAATACTTTTTCAGTTATTGTGGTAGAGGATTCCACACAGCCAAACACACAGATTTGATTCCAAAGTCGGACTCGGACTGCGCACAGAGATGGATTTGCTACACTTCTTACAGTCTAATATTATATCCATAATAATGGGTGTAGTGGTTATTATTTTACTCTGGAAGAGTCGGGGAAAACAAAGAAAGTTTGATCGTTTGCCACCGGGTCCAGCACCACTTCCACTGCTCGGTAACCTGTTACGACTAGATGTGAAAGCACCGTACAAGTACTACCTGGAGGTCAGTGATTCTAATTGTATCAACTCATAGAGTGCCTAGGGTGACTTTCACCAAAATATTTACCAAAAATGCATAACTTATGATACTTCATTTTGTAGCCAAAGTATTGTAGCGAACGGCGGGGTAGAGCAGCTTGCTTTAAGCGGGTATCGAACTCGCAACCTTCCGCTTACAAACCGGCCGCGCTAGCCACAACACCAAGAGAGTTAACTCACTTGGCGGAGCTGCTAACGGGCCTTACACAGGGTCGTTACACTATCCCCTCCGTTCGGGAGAGCGTGCCCTCACGCTTCACTATACAAGTCTCTCACGTGGACACGCTTAAGGCGAGCTGCTCTGCCCCGCCGTTCGCTACAGTATTGTCGCTAGGTAAATACATAAAACACTTGGCACTCTAGGTAGTGAGTGTTTGTATTAAATTGCACTCTGTCCTGTGCCCCCCTCCACAACACTCCCTGACCCTCGAACCCCCAGGTTAACTACATTGAACTGATGTGTGTAAACGAGGTGACCCAGGAAAAATCAGTTGATGATAGCGTGTGGTGAGAGTAAAGTACATTTCGTGTTTCGAGCTAATTAATCACCTAGTGGGCTCACACACTGTTGGATAACAGATACAAAATACGAAGCTATCAGTTTTTTCCCCGTACAGCTGACATACATTAACAGTTGGAGAATGTTCTACTTCTGAAGGTCTGTACTATATGGAGCCACTCTACTCCACGACATGTTCTGATCGTCCAGTATGCGCCCTTAGGCCTTCACTGATTTCAGTTTCTTGTATACATAATAATAATAATAATAATAATAATAATAATAATAATAATAATAATAATAATAATAATAATAATAATGATAATGATAATGATGATAATAATAATAATAATAATAATTCACTAGCTGTTGTGATGGAAATCTTTCAGTGAACAACAATAAACGATGTTTGGTCTCAGTTGAGAGTTTGGCCTGCAGTTAGGAGTGTGCCAAGTCGAGCCCTGCGCGGGACTGTTTTCTTCATCCCGCTCCCGCCCGCTCTCACTGAATTTCTGACCATTACCGCCCGCGACCGCAGGGTGCTTGTTACACTCCCGCCCGCTCCCGCAGTGTGTATGTCCACTCCCGCCCGTGTCCGCAAAACTCTGAGAATTTCTGCCCGCACAATAATAGAGATGCATTGATTTTGTGTCTGTTTTGTGTCAATCCCAATGCAGCCCTCTAGTTCCAAGGTCACATGCTGTCTATTGTATGAGAGAAGGAGAAGTCGGTTTTGGTTCTTCCTCAGTCACATAATTAAAAATAACAAAGTACATTAGGTCACAACACATTTCATATAAGATAGTACAAATACATTTTTTGCCATTACACTGTATTTCAGTTATACACATCGAAAACATCCCTATTCTAGTACACTGTGAGAAAACGTGTTCTTTATTTGAAGGAGAAGACAAACTACTTCTTACTTGTAGCTATTTATTTATATGTCAGAATTCTAGGCTTGTACAAGGACCACTTTTGGCGAAGAAAATCACAGTCAGCAAGCTGTTAATCTGTAACCAACCTTCCAAAAATGGATGCATTCAAACAGTCAAACAAAGTATTTACAGTATACAAAATGATTGTGATTGGCTATTTGGTTGGGGAGGAACCATGGTTTAGACTTGTCAGCACCCTGTAAGAGATAAGATACCTACTCTGGTATGTCCTCCCTAGCCTGTCCTTCCTAGCCTGGTACTATTCCACAATAGCTCTTTGTGTAAGCGTGTGTTGCAACATCTTTCTTGATGACCTGGCTTAAAGTCAAAGTCAAAGTCAAAGTCAAAGTGGCTTTATTGTCAATTCTTCACATGTCAAGACATACAAAGGAATCGAGAGGACGTTTCTCACTCTCCCACGGTGAGACAGATAAAGTGCCCAGGCACAACAGATAACACATACTAAAAGTAAAACATTCAATAAAAATAATTTAAACAGTGCAAAAAGAGCAGTCAGTAAAGACAGTAAGTAGCAGCCAAATACTGTGTATTCTGTATAAAAAAATAATAATAATAGTGCAATAGTGCATTGTAGCAATAGAATAGTGGATTGTCCAGGGTCCGTAGTGTTTTTTTTTGGGGGGGGGGGCTGAAGGGTTGGGAGGGGGGGTGGTGGTTTCAGCTTCTTGACAGCTTGGAGGATGTGGCTGGGGGAAGTGAGGGGAGAGAATTTAGCTTCCTGACAGCTTGGGGTATGAAGCTTTTCGTGAGTCTGGTGGTGTGGGCACGGAGGCTCCTATACCTTCTTCCAGAAGGCAGGAGGCTGAACAGACTGTGTGCGGGGTGGCTTGCGTCGCTCACAATCGAGGTAGCTTTGCGGGTGAGGCGGGTGGAGTAAGTCTCTTGCAGGGAAGGGAGTGGGGCACCAATGATCTTAGCAGCTGTGTTCACAATGCGTTGCATTGTTAGCGTTAACCTCTCCATGTATTAATCCAACGTACTATGGGACTAATGCTTGATCCATCGCTCATTTATCAACAGGCCATCACATTAGTAAATTTAGCACACTGCAGTAATGTATTTTTATTATAGCAATAATAAACTGTTTTTATAAAAATAATTTCTAACAACACTCACCGGCCACTTTATTAGGTACACCTGTTCAACTGCTTGTTAACGCAAATATCTAATCAGCCAATCACATGGCAGCAACTCAATGCATTTAGGCATGTAGACATGGTCAAGACGACCTGCTGAAGTTCAAACCGAGCATCAGAATGGAGAAGAAAGGTGATTTAAGTGACTTTGAACGTGGCATGGTTGTTGGTGCCAGGCGGGCTGGTCTGAGTATTTCAGAAACTGCTGATCTACTGGGATTTTCACGCACAACCATCTCTAGGGTTTACAGAGAATGGTCAGAAAAAGAGAAAATATCCAGTGAGCGGCAGTTCTCTGGGCGAAAATGCCTTGTTGATGCCAGAGGTCAGAGGAGAATGGCCAGACTGGTTCGAGATGATAGAAAGGCAACAGTAACTCAAAGGTTGGTGGTGGTGGTGTAATGGTGTGGGGGATATTTTCTTGGCACACTTTGGGCCCCTTATTACCAATTGAGCATCGTTTAAATGCCTCAGCCTACCTAAGTATTGTTGCTGACCATGTCCATCCCTTTTTTGACCACAGTGTACCCATCTTCCGATGGCTACTTCCAGTAGGATAACGTGCTATGTCACAAAGGTCACATCATCTCAAACTGGTTTCTTGAACATGACAATGAGTTCACTGGCCTCCACAGTCACCAGATCTCAATCCAATAGAGCTCCTTTGGGATGTGGTGGAACGGGAGATTCGCATCATGGATGTGCAGCCGACAAATCTGTAGCAACTGCGTGATGCTATCATGTCAATATGGACCAAAATCTCTGAGGACCTGAGCACCTTGTTGAGTCTATGCCACAAAGAATTAAGGCAGTTCTGAAGGCAAAAGGGGGTCCAACCCGGTACTAGCAAGGTGTACCTAATAAAGTGGCCGGTGAGTGTAGATGTTTTTATTGGATATGTTTTCTTTCCTTTTCCCCCCTCAGCTCAGTAAGAAGTACGGCTCAGTCTTTACTGTTTGGCTGGGCACTACTCCTGTTGTGGTGGTGTCTGGTTATCAGAGCCTGAAGGAAGCATTTGTAAACCAAGGAGAGGAGTTCAGCGGCAGAGCCAACTATCCCATGCTCATGAGAGTCACACACGGATATGGTGGGTGAAATGAATGTTGACAGAAAGCGATACACACTATCCATTGAAAAATACTCTTTCATGTACATTAAGATGGAACACGTGGCGATTTGATCAACAATTACCTTTATTAGACATTAGGTTAATGGCTGGGTAATGCTAATTGTGGTATAACAAAAGCCACTCAACACCATTATAATGCACTTACTAAAGTACAACGTAACAACATGTTACACACCTAACACAACCTAACAGAACTGTTATGTTCTCTTTCTCTGTACCTCTGTTCCACTCGTTACACTAGGGGTGCTGGTGAGTAGTGGTCAGAGATGGAAGGACCTTCGCAGGTTCTCCTTTAGTACCTTGAAGAACTTTGGAATGGGGCGCAGAAGCATCGAGGAGAGGATCCAAGAGGAGGCCAAGAGTTTGGTGGCTGCCTTTAAAGAAAGTGGAGGTACTGTACTTTGTATTGGTCACTTGAATAGGCCTGAAATACATAGAATGTGTAATATATACTGAAACATATAAAAAAGGCTTTGTATTTAAAAGGTAGGGCCCAGAGTTTTTACTGGTTAGGTCCTGGTGTAGTCAGGATTAACTCCTGGCCCTGATGGGTATGTTTGCCCAGTCAGAGTTCATTGTTTGCCCTGTTTACTGTAAGCTCCAGTATTTTGTGAATTGAAGAAGCATGTGGAGGTAAATGGTTTCTTGCAAAGAAAAGCATGTTAAAGCCATCTTGCAGGACCTGCCTATTACTCTGGGAGTCTGGGGCCAAATTCCAGGACAGATAAGCATTCTTATTGAAAATAGTGAGGCTGAGAACTGGGACATAAACTCGGGGGACTCTGGACTTGGGTTCACCTTATTATTACTTATTTACTTATCTTCTGAAAGCTTTTCACACCAAGTTGATCTATAAAGGGTGTCATTTGTTGAAAACACGTGAAATAAAGTTTTTTGTGCACTGTGCAGACCTGAGTAAAAATAATTTTATATTCAAGTATTGCGACCCAAAATTGCGACCCAAATTGTATGAGAAAAAAAAAGAAAAAACAGCCCATAACAACTACTTAATTAACTTGAAAAGTTAATATACACATATTTGATATACAATACATTTCAAAGTGATCAGTAATAAAGGATCAAACAGTGGATCTTCAGAGTACAAGAATTGGACCTTTTAAAGTTAGAAACTATCTTTGTACTTTGTATACTCTGGATGTATTATGGTATGTAGAATAATTAGAACCACTGTCTCCCGGCAATTCAGGCCCTGCACAGGAGCCCCGGACCAACCCTCTATTCAACAGGTATGGACCTCAGCCTGCAGGGTCTTACCCTATAAGCTACTAAAAGGTCCTGTGTAGGTTGGTGTCGATTAGATTCACTCCGCTGTTAACAGTCTAAACGTCCCATAGTTCCTCCATTGACTTCCTTCACCCACTTCAGTTGTACTGAAAACTCACCCCTAAAACCGTACACAGAAGTGGGTAATCTCTATGGTTAACGACTGCTCTAATCTTACATGAGTGCCAGTTGGTGTGGTTGCGGATAAAATATTTATCGGTAAGTACAATTTACCCAAAGGAGGTAATAATGGGCTAGATATAACCATTCAGATCCTATGATGAAATATGCACAGTAATCTATAACATCTTATGTCACCAGGAGGAGGTAAAAGACTTATAATGGGATGGAATAATAAAAAATAAAAAAAAACATTAAATTCAGAAATCTGTTGCTTTAAATGCAGGATTAGATCTTTAATAATGGTTTAAAGCATTGCAGCATAGCTAAGATTATCATAATAATGGGTTTCAGACAGAGTGTTAAAATGTCGGCCGACTCGGTTCCAGAACAAGCAGTATAGATTAGTCCACTGTGTCGTCGTGGCCTTAACTCACGCTTGATGGCTATCGTAGCGGTGTCCGTAGCCTTTGGCGCCATCTCCCGGGTACCAGAGGTCCTCTTCACTCCCTTTGTTGATGCCCTCCTTTTCTTAACCGCTTGTACCAGATTATTAGGCCCGGTCTGAGTGACCTCAACCTCCATCAGTGGCGGTATAGTTCCCATACTGCGGCGTCTCTTAGGGCGTGGTGATTCCTCAAGGGTGCCTTCTCTAGCATCAGAGTCCCCTGAAGCCTCAACTCCCTGCTTCTCCCCCGTATCAGGACTCCACCTCGTGAACCTCGGGCCAATTCTGTTGTGCCTAACTGGGTAACCCTGGGAGTGGTGCTCAGGCCGGGGAAAGGCCATACTAGACTCGCCCTCGGCGACACCACTATCAGATGTATTACTCATAAATGTATGTGTGTATGTGTCTGCCATCTCTCTCCCAGACTCTGCTATCAACCCCAAAGTGCTACTGTGTAATTCCGTCTCCAACGTCATCTGCTCCATCGTCTTTGGCCACAGGTTTGAATACAACGATCCAGCGTTCCAGCTGCTCTACAAGGCTATTGATGACTACTTTGGAATTCTAAGCAGTCCTGTGGGAATGGTACAGTAACCCAAATGACTTTCTCATGTGCAGTCAGATTAATATCCATTATGGAATCATTATACAGTACTACTATTCGGGTCTATAAAAGTTGTGCTACACTGTGACACGGTCAAAACATTTGCTGCAGATTGCATGTAGCTCCACCATCAGGTTATATTTCAGCAATACATTTAATCTCATGGGTTCCTGTATAGAGGACTGTCAATAAGCGTGACCTGTTTTATATGTAGTGCCCAGTAATTATTGGAACAGTGAAACATTTTTTCTTCTTTTGGCTCTATACTCCAAAAATTTGGATTTGAAATCAAACAATTATTATGAGGTTAAAGTATAGATTCTTAGCTTTTATTTTGGGGTATTTGTGTAAATATTAGTTTCACCATTTAGAAATTTCATGTCGCCAAAAGTATTGGGACATTAATATTATGTTCAAATACATTTTAAGCAGAAAATCCATGTTCTAAATTCAGAAATAAGCAATTTTGTAAAAAAAAGGAAAAAAACATTTAGACCCAAAGTCAAAATCCTTATAATCTGAGGTATATCCTTTTGATTATATATCGTTTTGCAATGGTCAGCCCCCAAACCCCTGCCCGATCACTCCGCTCTTCCACCTCGGCTGGCCGCCTGGCACTGGTGCCTCTACGTGGTTGCATCAGCTGCGCTACTCGGTCACAGCTTTTCACTGTCCTGGCGCCCCGCTGGTGGAACGGGCTTCCCACTGCTGTCATGACTGCAGAGTCACTACCTATCTTCCGCCGTAGATTGAAGACCCATCTCTTCAGGCTACATCTTAACTGTCCCTCCTAAAGACCTCTTCATCCCCACAACCCCCCTGTACAATTTTCTCTCCTGTAAATAAATAAATTTAAACATTAAAAAAATAAATAAAGTAATTCTTCCTTCTTCTAGCATTGTGACTGCCAATAGCCCCTGGTCCTAGCATAGATTACCTTTTCTTATGATGACTGATGGATTAACCTCAATACTGGTCCCTTTCCAGTTGTACAACATGTTCCCCAATATCGTTGGATGCTTTCCGGGCAGACACCTGGAGATGTTTGCGACCTTAGAGAAGGTCAGAAGTTATATACGAGAGGAAGCAGATCGACGGCTGAAGGACCTGGACACCTCTAACCCTAATGACTACATTGACACCTTCCTGATTAAAATGTTGGAGGTAAAAAGGACCTTCATATTGGATGTTAAACCTCCACGTATTATGAGAAAATGTGTCTTGAATGTCCACCTGAATATTGTCTAGTTGGCAGTTATGCGGTGCAGTTAAGGGAGAGGCTCATATTGAGATTTGTGATACAGTGCCTTCGGAAAGTATTCAGACCCCTTCACCTTTTCCACATTTTGTTGTTATAGACTAAATTTAAAATGGATTAAATTAAGAGAATTTGCCATCAATCCATACACAATACTCCAGAATGATAAAGCGAAAACAGGTTTTTAGAGATTTCAGTAAATTTATTCAAATCGAAATACAGAAATACCTCATATATATAAGTATTTAGACCCTTTGCTATGGTACTCTTAAAATTGGCTAAAATGCAAAAAATGCATTGTGTTCCTAATGCATGATGTTACCTCTTCCAGGAGAAACATCTGCCCAAATCAGAATTCAACTATGACAACCTGCTGGCTACTGTTTGGAACCTGTTTTCTGCCGGCACAGAGACCACATCTTCAACCATAAGACAAGCCCTTCTAATGATGATAAAATACCCTCACATCCAAGGTAGCCTACCCAGGCTTCCCAAATCTGTAGTGCTCAAGATTAGGGGTCCATTTCATTTCATTTCATTTTAATCAATTCAAGAGATTAATTTGAATTTCAATTCAAGAATCCATAATTCAAAAATAGATTAATTGAATACTGTAAAAGTAAATTACACTTCTCATGTCTTGAAATGGAATTTCACTTCATCTACTGAATTGACCCTGGTTGTGATCTTGTTCAAGTTGTCTGTACAAAACCAGCAAATGTCAGTGTAACACAATACATTGAACTTTAAATGGATAGTTAACTGGCTCCCAGCTGCCACAGAGGTGTGTCTAAGATAGAAATACAGACAGTAGCTTATTCGTAGCTTATTCGGGAATGGTAAGCTCACTCCTCCCTAAAGCCCCTCCTAGTTTTCAGAACCATGTCATTACCCCCAAATACGTCACTCAGGCTAGTGATACCTAGATTTTAATCTACATAACGCATTTGGAAACCATTTTCACATGCCAACACATTCTTAAGGTGATAAGGACAACTATTTTGAGGTAAAAAATCGGTGTTCCTTTAATGCCATGAGAGAGTAACCAAACACACCACCCTCCAGTGAATCCTAATGGTATGACTTTACCTGCTTCAGAGAACGTTCACAAGGAGATAGACATGGTGATTGGCTCAAGTCGAATCCCTTCGATTGATGACAGACCTAACATGCCCTACACGGACGCTGTCATCCACGAAGTCCAGAGATTCATGGACCTCAGCCCCACTTCTGTCCCGCACAAAGTCATGAAAGACACAGTGTTCCACAACTACCTCATCCCTGAGGTGATCAGTTCTGTATTATATGTTGACAGGATAAAAAGTAATCATTTATTTTTTCCTGCCTATTGACATGTTTTAGAGCAGGTTGTGAATGCTGTCTGTCATTCATGCAGGGTACCATGGTCCTTCCTCTGCTGTCCTCTGTGCGCATTGACCCTGACCTGTTTAAAAACCCTGAGGAGTATGACCCGGAGAACTTCCTGGATGAAGACGGACGCTTTAAGAAAAATTCCGGATTCCTTGCTTTTGGATTGGGTAACATGCTACAACATTATCTTAGCTAAAGTTTAGCATTGTTTTAAATCTTCTGTCTTCAAGAACTGTATCAAACAGGTCCCAGACAAGGAAAAACTGGCATTTCGCCAAGTCAAAGATTTCTCAATGTGCTTCTCATCTTTAGCCCCTACTCTTTCAATTAAGCCTTATATTTTCATTATACAGTTATTACATCATTGATAACGGTATTATTACACACCAAAGGCTTAATGAAAGAGTAGCGGCTAAAGATGAGAGACCCACTGAGGAAACTGTAACTGGGCGAAATGCCAGTGTTTCTTGGTTGGGCTCACCGCTTATTGGGATCTATCTCCCCTCTCTTGGCTCCCAGGGAAGCGGGTGTGTCTGGGAGAGGCTCTGGCCAGGATGGAACTCTTCCTCCTCTTCACCGCCCTCCTCCAGCGCTTCGTCTTCAGTGGCACTAAGCCTCTAGAAGAGATCGATATCAACCCCTCCTGCAGCAGTTTTGGCCGCTTGCCAGCCGTCTACAACTGCTACATCACACTGAGGGCCGAGAAGTGACCACCTCATAGGCTGAGCATGAAGGCTTGTTCATAGGGGGTTGTTTACCATACAGTAACTTACCAACTCTCTTTTTAACCCTAACCCTAACTAAAGAGGGGTAATGAGCTGCATATTAATACCTGACTATGATCCTCAGGTATAATCCTTTTAAATTCTTAATAAGGTTGATATTACAACAACAAAAAATTCCGGTCTGCATTAATGGCTTGACTTGTTTAATGATTCGATTTTAAGAATGACGCTTAGAAATGTTGGTCACTGCACCTGTACACTACCCGGCATTGTTACACTAAAGACCTGGAAACATGGTCTTACTTAAACAAATGTATTTGTTGTAAGTTGCTGTGGATAAAGGTGTCTGTTAAATGCCATAAATGTAAAATGTAAATGCAACACATCTTTGTAATATCATGTACATGTATATGCCCTTGTATGCCATTTGATGAGGCATACTTATACTACTACTACAATATTTCTACTTTGTCATATTCATGGTGAACCTGTTTTGCCTTGAGTGTGGAGGGTATGTTATTTATTTGAGGAAAACACTCCAAACTTGAGTTCTTTTGGTCAGTCACAATCTAGCATACTACATATTCTGTAATCAAGAAACCAAAGGTAATTCAGAGCTCATTTTATGCCAAGTTGACAGAAATCATATGCACAGAGAGAAATACTCTCCACACGACTCAGGGCAGAGAAAAATTCAAAGATCTCCTCTGTCGGCAGCCTTTTTATCCCCCAAATCACCTGTTGTTCCCAACTTTTCACCTCTCAATCTTTAAACCAGATGTAACCTTTCGTCTCTCCATATACTCAGAAGATGTAACCTTTCACCTCTACATATGCTCAGGAATGTGTTATTGCAATAACAGTAGCCAGAAAAAGTAAACATGAGTCTCAAGTCAAAAATTCACTATACATATGTATGAAGGTCAAATGATCAGTATCCAATATATTATTAATTGAAAGTATGAATATAGCATTAATAATCAGTTGATCAATTATCCCAATCTTCCACATATTTTATGAAGATGTATCAAGAAAACTGATTATTGAGGTTGTCACCTGGAGCTATGGCCAAATATCGATGTACCGTCAATTGAATTCTTACACCAAGATGTTATAATATGCTGAATTTGATAATTATCGTAAGGCACTTTCTGACGTAAATGTAATACTAATAGATGTAAAAAACAAATTAATGTCACGCTCAGGGAATTAGCTTTGAGAAATGATTGAATCTTGTTGTCAGGAGTTTCTCCAGGGGCTGTTTGATCAATAACTATGATCTACACTCAGGAAATACACTGTCTGATATTTCCTCATGATAGACCGTCTCCAGCAAGACTTCAGTGGTGTCAGACATGGTACACACAGTGCTCTTCCTAGGCGAAGTACAACAGTGGTTGTACCTGTTGGGCCTTGGGCGTATCAGGACTGGCTGGGGGGGATCAGGGTGATTGAGGATACCGAAGAGATTGGACCTGCCAGTCCTCGTACAGTCGAGGGTACCAATAGTGATTGGCCGTGTTGGATCAAGGGATTAAGGGTGTTCAAGTTGAGGGAGCCTGTGTATCCAGTAACCCAGAGGTGGTCAACTGAAGTGGGTAATAAGTGGATTACGGGGATAAGAGGTGTTTATGCGTGTTGTTTGTGCTTAGTGTGTGTTTTATGTGAGCACTCGTGTGTTTTGTGAATGTTGATTGAAATAGGGGAGGGATTGTAATTCTAATTTGTCTTGGATAATCACCTTTAACTGTAATTCTAATTCTAATTTTGTAATTAAAAAAAGAAAACATTGAATTAAAGCTGAGAATCACTACTTTAACCTCATATGTATTGTTTGATTTCAAATCCAAACTGTTTGAGTAAAGAGCTAAAAGAAGACATAATGCTTCCTCTTTCCAATACTTATGGAGGGCAATGTAGTTTCATCCCTGAGAAATAAGCAAAATGATTGTACCCAAATTGGCCATTTTAATTTTATGGGATTCTTATAAGATTGAATACAATTCAAACCCCAAATCTGATTTGGACCAAAGTCTTACCTGATAATAAGGGCACAATGATTTCAAAACAATGGTCAAAAATCACCCATGAACCCTCCAAACCCCTACTTTAGAAGATTGTATTGGCCAGTATAGAATATCAGTTCTCTATGGCTGACGTATTTTGAAGCTGTGGCTTGGAGTTTTGCTTCTTTTTACTATGTCATGTATTTCTGGTTAATCTGCAGGTTGCCCTGTCCAAAGGTATAAGTATTGAAGTTGTGTGTCTAATGTGCTATTATACAGTGTGATGATGTCCACTAGATGGCACTGTAATGGTTATTCTGTGAAAATAGTGCAAACAAATCTGACTGTTCTCAGTGTTAATTCACTACTTCACCTTCAAATGATAATGATTTATATAGAGTGAAGAGTTAAAGTGAGAATAGTTTATTTATGTCACTCTTCAATACAACATCTGAAAGAAAATGGGGCTACCAAGGGGACAATGGTTGCAGGTGTCACCATTCCCTTGGTGTTTCTCTACACCAGGGGTGCCCACACTTTTTGTGGTAAGTTTTTGGCTTCTTACTTGGTCCAGCTCCCCCACTCATTTTTATATCCCTTCTTGAGTATATATAAATTGGAAGGCTAACTAGGTCACTTAGCTCGCTGGAGTTTTGCAGTAGGTAGCGCGTTTAACCGCGAATGCATGGTGACACGTGACCCGTAGAAGAGAAGCGATCTCAGACTGGCCGCATTGTACGTCAATCAAGTGGCGCACTCACACTGGCTCAATTGCCTCGTACCGTGCTGAAGCACAAATGTCCGTCGTATGTGACGCGATCGACCCGCACTACTCTCGCGATCGACCGGTCGATCGTAATCGACGTATTGGGCACCCCTGGGGTAAAGTGTTAATGTTAATGTATTTCATGCACCCTTAAGTCACTAACTTATTTCATGTGACGGAGCGCCTCGGCTGGGTCGGCCAGAGGCACCAGTAGGGACACTCCGTATGTAAACAAGAGTTAACAAGATGCAAAACTCATAAAACTCACTGGTACTTTCCATCCTCATCATGAGCTGGTGTTAACATGGACAGGTTGTTCAGTTTGGGTCGACACTTAGTAGGATGGTATCAGCCCCGTCTTTCCGTCAGAGTTCAATACGAGAAACTAGGCTGCCCTCAGGCGGTGGGAAAGTGTACATGCATGGTCTCCGAACAGAATCACACTGTGTCTCATTAGTATTTCCTTGTATCCTTCTCAAAATGCTTACCCCAACCTCTCTCTCGTGTCAGCCTCCCATCGCCTGACATCTCACATTCCTCTCCTCTCTCTTCCTCGCCCTTCATCCCTCACCTCCCCCTCTCCCATCCGACCTGACTCGTCCAACCTCGGCCTCACCCAGAAACGGACTGGCCATCTGGAGCACGGTCGATCTGTGGGCCGTGGGCCGTGGGCCGGTGGCCGATCTGTGGGCTGCGGCACCGGTGAGCGACGCGAGCGACTCCCCGTCGGCTGAAAGTCCAGGGCCGTTTTGTTTTCCCAGTCCGTCCCTGCCCTCACCCCACACCCTTGCCACTGCCCTCACCCCACACCCCTGCCCCTGGCCTCACCCCACACCCATGCCCCTGCTTGGGGCTCCAGCACGTATTCGCCAACCGAACCGGGGACACATTTTGCTCTAAGTGGATTTGGTTTGAAGGACTTAAGGGCTCAATGTATCCCACACATTTAATCCTGAAAAAGTTCCTTTCATACTGTTTAATACCGTTTAATTGTATTTTCATTTGATACATTCATACAAAATGAATACAAAAGCAACATGAAAAAACGGCTTAAAATCACCATCGACGACCAGTCGGAAGCTGGAATAAATAAATGGAATAAACAAGTCGTTTTATTGGTTATTTCGTTTTGGGTTTACAAATTACATAGGAAATTATCCCAAGGTTCACGGAGAGTGAACCGACCGGTTCCGTGGTTGTGTCAAAACTGTCTTGCGCCTTTGTGATGTCATAGCGGATGACGTCATAGCATCGGCAGACTATATATAGAGACGAAACCTGGGATGTCAGTCAGAAAATAACATTTGATGCGCTCACTTGCTCTCTGTGTACTACGGCTACTTGAATGACTTGGAGCTCCCATCATGGAAGACATTAACAAGGTTTGGACATGTTTTATACCTGAATGCCATCATGCCCTGCAGCTTATTCTCAAGAAGCTTTTTATTGGTGTGATATGTGTCTTAACAACAGACATCTTAGAAACATGTAGAAACTGCTTATCAAAGCTGTGTTAAAACTGTCTTTAGATCAGACCCCGAGGACTACGCTTAACCTTAACAACATTGTCTTTGGTTATTGCAGCCTGAAAGTTCATCCCCTCTTCCTGCACCTCCTGTTGAAGAGAAGATGATCCTGGAGAGCATTGACACAGAGACAGTCAGGTAAGACCATTAACCAGATAGGTAAGGCCATTAACCAGTTAGGTAAGACCATTAACCAGTCAGGTAAGGCCATTGACCAGTCAGGTAAGGCCATTAACCAGTAGATAAGGCCATTAACCAGTCAGGTAAGGCCATTAACCAGTCAGATAAGGCCATTAACCAGTAAGGTAAGGCCATCAACCAATCAGGTAAGACCATTCACCTCCTGGCCAATTGGATTAGTCCAAATGTAATGTCCTAGTAGTCAACTCCTCAAATCTGTTTCAACCACCGGTTATTTGATTACACATAAACTCAGTCATAGGGCCCCAATTTGCTGGATCAAATTGTGTTGAACAGGGCAAAACATACCTAACAACTCAGAATACTCTGCAGCATGATTTTTTTTTGTACTGTGTCTTTAACAAAGTGCTTAAGAAAACTGTGATTATCCAACCAGAGTTATAGTTAACAGTGTGAAAATTGCATTTGCATATCATGGAAACGCTAGTTGCAGTATTCAAGACTCCCATTGGATTATGTGTCATTTCATCTATTTGACCCACTTTTGCACATGTTGGAGCCCCTAGAATGAGACTGTGAGATTAAGTTGCTTTTTTTACCTGTCACTCTCCTCTCTTTATGACCATAGCAGCCCGTCCCAGTCTCCTGACCTGCCTGTCTGCGTGGTGGAAGACCTGCCCTCTGAAGCTGTAAATGACATGGTTAGTTTGTCATGACTTTTACACATGGTATTATTCACCTCATCCCATGAGTGTGATCATTGAACATAATTATGTGAATAGTTATGTGTTCATAGAACAATATGCTCTAGCTTGTAGCTTGTGTGTAGCTTATGTATTCAAACTCTGTGACTCTTGTTCAATTAATTTCTATTAGGAGAAGAGGAGTCTCAGCAGTACGATGGGCACTGAAAAGCAGAGATCCAGCAGTGATGGAGATCAGAAGGACTATCATTCACTGATTATCGACTTCCTGCAGAACCTAACTGAGGAGTATGTTCTCTCTCCTTTGATACCATCAATCCCTCTAGGCACTAGGATCATATTTGAAACTGGATTGATTGACTGTTCATCTTTGTGTACTATCACTTACAAATCTTACAATCTTGTTTTCAGGCAGTGGATCACGATCCGTGATGGCGACTTTGACCCGGTAAGATTTCTGCTGACATGTAATTCAGAATATCATTACTACTTTGCTTTATGTTACGTAACTGTTTGTTCAGTTGGCACTTGAGAGACGTACATTCAAAATACTGTATCTTCTTTGTGGAATACAGGAGACAAAAGCACAGCTTGCCAACCTGTGTTTGAGGATCTTACAGCTCCTCTCAGAGGCCGTGATGAAGCTCATCCTGCCAGGCCTCTACCAGGTACTGGGGGTCAATAGGCATGATGCGACCTCTCCAACGTCAACGAGATCCTTATCAGCATCAAGCCGGAAAAGCCACAAGGCTGACTCCCACTCTCGAGAGGTTCGGTTCGATGAGGCTGAGGTTCCCAAGAGGAGCGGTAGTGGGAAGTCCTCCACCAGCAGCCGTAGAACAAACAGCATCAGTAAGGAGAACCGTACGATTGGCCGCGGTGGGTGTGATGTGCCCCTGCCTACAAGATTGAGGTAAGTTCACAAATATTCTTCCTTGCAGACTTGTTACTGTGGGCTTATAAAGTGTTTGATGTTGATAGCTATTTAGATGTTTTATATGCTATACATAAGTTCCACAAGACTTCTATACATAGTCTGGTAACGCTTTATTTTACAGTCCTACTACCACTCATAATGATTTGATATTTACTATGTATTTACTTGGTAACAATGGGTACTTGGTTATGTTTTAACCGACTTTTAACCAAAATGACAATTGCCACTTGTTAGTATTTGTTACAATGAATTACCCAGTAACCAAGTTATTCCTAGGAAATTATAAGTTAGTTACACTGTTACCATTATCGCTTCCAAGTAATTCATAATAATAAATTCGATGAATCTAACACTCCCATACCATATAAATCTATCTAAAAAATGTAAGTCTGAACTGTAAGGATTTCTGTGTTATGCTTAAGGACCCCAACCCCTCAGTCTGAGGTGCAGAGAGACCCCCTTAGACTTCTCTCAGGTGTCTCAGAGGAGAGCCTCTTCACCTGTCTCCACAACAGCCTGCAGCAGTCACTTACCGACCTTGCCAGGACTTCATCTGGAAGCTCCTCTCCCAATCTGACCGCTGCCATGATGGCTGGTGTGGCCAAACAAATTGAATCGGTCATATCAGTGGCCATTCAGAGTGGATCCTCACGTTACACCTCCCCAGTGACGTCTGCAAGAGAGGAAGACTCACGCTCCCAGACCCCTGAGGAGATGATGAGCGAGATCTCCGCCATCCTGAAGACAATCACCCCCAGAGAGTCTTTGGCTGATGAGGAAACCACCCACTCTGATGAGACAGAAGTGGAGCAAGAGAGCAGGTGTCTAACAGGGCAAGTTATGACCACCATCTCTGGAATAATGGAGGATCAACTTGATGGGAGTGATCGTGATGTGATGGATTCCCTTACTGAGAAGATGACGATTTTGTCATTACATGGTGGTTCTTTTGAAGATCTCGACGAGCTGATGAGCAGATCCGAGAGAAGCCAAAATAGGAGTAAAAATGGTTCCACCTGCAGCCTCAGTTTACAAAGCAATTCTTCCACCTGTAACTTTTACCTGCAAAAAGTCGCAAGTGAGGAATTTAGGAAAAAGGCCACTCACGCAGTGAGTGAATTCCTAGTTAAGTCTGACAGTGAACAGGTTGCTTCGCCAAATGAGGCCTCCAGTGCTGTTACCAACCAGGAGCGTGCTGATTCTGCAGCGTCTGGAATTGTTGATGTCTTTATTACGGACATAAAGGTCATGGCAGAACCCACAGAGGGAGAGCAGAAAAATGCTCAGACACTCCAGAGAAGGATCTGGTCTGCTTCTATGAGGTTGTATAACAGAATCCATGACAAAATAAAGGACTTTGGCCATCAACAGAAAACCAAAATACTGAACATTTCTGGCAAGAAATGTCTAGAGCCATCTGGACATACAACGAGTCGCGTGCATCAGTCACACCAGGAAAGGGAAGTGAGTAAGAGTGACCTCCACCTGCCTGGCCGCAGTGCTGAAGTAACCCTACGACGGGGTCTCAGTGAGGACTCTAAACTTCTCTGGGCTCAACCAGACATTGTAGGAAATGAGCCTCTACTGACCAATTCCACCAAAGAGGTCATTTCAACCATCCTAATGACATACGAGGATGAAATGTCAACGGAACAGTGTTTCTCCACTGTGGGACCAAGCAGATCAAATGTGTCACTTGAGGTCACCCAGCTTGTAGGTGGAGTCCTCTCTTGTCTGGGAGACATGTCAAGGTCACCATCGCCAGCTGAAGAAACTCTGCAGGATGACTGTGTGCCAAATTCCCACCTTAATCTAGATGGCAGCACAACATCTAACAAAGATGTTGCATCTTTCCGCTCTCTCTCCACCCAGAGCCTCGAAAAACTTTTTAGTCAGGAGTTTCATTCTAAATCTGTCCAGGGTGTGAGCAAAGTCCTGTTTGAATCCTCTTGCATGCTGGGGGAAGACTCCCTGCCTGCTGATACTGCCACTGATGTTGTTGAAAGCATCGTGACAGACTTCCGGGAGCTCAGTGAACCCATCGCATCATTGAGTTTGATTGGTGAAACTGGAGCTCAGGTGTCTGAGAAGAGGATCTGGACTGTTGCCCTCAGTATGTACCACAGTGTGCAGAGGAAAGTGAAGGGGTTTCTCACACAGCAGAGAACAATTCACCAAGACAGGTCAACCAGCCAATGTGATGACTCAATACCTGCCTTCATCAATGACCAGAGCAGTGTCACAGCTGGTGTGGAAGATGCTGCTGGTATGGAGGATACAGACACATTGAGCTGTAGGGGTGCTGACGTCCTGAAGGCACGAGAGCCCTCCCCCCACTCCTCCCACTCAAGGTCCTCCTCAACGGCCAGACGGTCAGAATGGGAGGTCACCTTACCAGGCACTCCTATCCCTGATGAGATGCCAGATCCTGGATGTCCTATTATAAGGCAAACAATTATCCAGGACTCATGTGGCATTGAGGACACGCTGTCAGGTACACTGATTGACAAAATCAGGAAAACCGCCAGGGCAATAGCTGAGAAGGTGGTGCGAAGTGTGAAGCTAACTCGGACGAATGGACCACCCTCTGTTGCTACGGAGGTAGAGAGCCTGATCTCCACTGGGACCCTCCACGTCTTCAGCAGTGAATATGCAGATGAGGTTAGCCAGCTTATTAGCGATAGCCACGGCACTCCACATGTCCTAACATGGACAGCAGGTAGGAGTGCCTCTGATTCAATTCTGTCAAGACTGCAATGGGGACAGAAGCAATGTGTCGCATCCAGGAAGTTGTCCTCACAGCTTCTCCATATATTTGCGGAGGAATTGGTTCACCGCTTTGTTAGCGATCTGCGACCAGCATCATCAGGAAAGTCTGATGAAAGAGAGATGGCTGTCTCTGATCTTCAAACCCAGAGGGACCAGAGCACCTCTACTTGTATGGTCATTCCGATACAAATTCATCAGACAGAGTCAGAAGATGATGAAACTGTGTTTTCCAAGGCAATGATAAGGCAAATGATGGATGCGCTGTCAATTGGATCAAGTGAAAGTTTCATCAAAGCTGCAGCCAAACCCTCCCTTGAGTCAGGCACCAGCTTGGCCATAAGCGATATCATTCAAGGAGTGATAGATTTGGTAGAGGATACTAACGGTACAGATGAGATCCTAACCCTATCAAAAAGGGTTTCTCCCCTGTATCGTCATGTGACTCCAGATATCAGCGAACATGGCCCCTCCCCTTCCCAAGTCATGCCAAACTTGGACAAGGATGACTATAGCTGCTTGGTACATTTGCTATGCATCAAACTTCTGACAGACATATTCCCCACCACATCTGAGAGAGATGTAGGTGAGAAGTGCAGAGGCGTCCCAGCGAGGGTCCTCTCAGAGTTCTGTACAGTATCAGGCCTCCCACAGACTGAGGCCTATCCTCAGGGTCTTAAGATCCATAAAATCCACAGGAATGTGCACAAGGAGCTCGTGCGAAAGTTCGGTAGCGAGGAAGGACTTAAGATGGCGGTGACATCCGAAGATCCAGCAATTGTCAATGTTTTGGTAGCCTTATTGACAAAGGAGCTTCTCGGCGCATGTGGTGCAGCACAGGCAGTCAAGAAACAGAGGAAGAGGAAATTATTCTCTGACATGAAGTCACCGAAAATGTGGTTTACCAACGCAAAGGTATATTACACATACTATAGATCTTTCAAAACGTTCATCGATAACACTGGCTTGTCTTTCATTAATTGATACACAATTACATATTTATATTCATATTTGTGGAGTATTTTAGTTTGTATAATTGCATTGTGTCTTGGGATTGATAAACTGCAACATGTAAGGCATTTCCAGATGGGTATTATTGCACCTTTTCTCAACATTCAGGGCTCCAAGAAAGTAGGCAACAAGGACTGCAGTCCTCACAAGTCCATGAAGTGCCAACCTCAAAGCCCTTCCCCGACTGTCTACTATACAGGTAAGTAAACCACTGCTCAGTCTAGATTGAAAACATGACTCATGTACTTTGATTAAAGATTTTGCACATTCAACTGAATTGACGAGACAAGCTGCACACCTATACCATCTGCCTTTCTTTGCAGAGTCTTTCAAAGTTCAAGGGAGAGATGATCCTGCATCCTCCTCTCCACCCACAGAGAAGAGCCGCAAACCTTCCCTCCTCACCAGGATGAAGAGATCTGCCACCAAAGTCTTCACCAGCCTATTCACATTCCCTGGAAAAAACTAATGATAATCACCACCGATTATACATAATAAAAAATAATTGCATTTATTACATTGCCATTCTTTATTGCAACACTTATTTCTTTAATTCTTTTCAAACATGCTAATTATTTTTGATTTGGGAGTGTGAATGTGAAAGAGCAAACAGCTTTAGAAAGAAAAAAACATTTATTCTGCAGATAGCCTAGCACATTCTAAAAGAAAATTGATCATGTTGTGACATTCACCCTCCTGAGTTTGAGATCAGAGTGCTAGCTCCCTCAAGTGGCTTTGCACTGTAACTGCAGTTAGGAGGGGGATACATGGTCCAGAAGCAACGCCAAGGCTCCACTCCTTAGACACTTGTGTACATCTGAAAGGATTGGACAGTTACAGTATAAGCAAGGCTAGGCAATATAACTACCAGCTAACTTTAGCCCCGGCTAACACAAAAACAATTGGAGTGATGGGGGCAAGTAGACTATGTAGAATACGTGTGGCCAAATCACCTCAAAGTGACTACCAACTAAGTCAGAAAGTTCATTTGAGTTGATTTGGTCATGCAATTTAAACTTTGTCTAATTGCCACCATTCACTCCCATTGTTTTTTTTGTTAGCCGTGGCTAAAGTTAGTTGAAGTTAGTAGTGGCTATTTAAACAACTCTGAACCATGGATAAGCAAAACACAGTGTGCCTATGTAGCTAAGAAACTCAACGCGCAAGTTTGTTGTGACAGCTGGTTTGCGAAAAACTGTCTCCAAAACAAAAGATACGTCAGTTTGCGAGCAGACACGGTCGGTATACTACATGATCTCTCCAGAACTCGTGTCGCAATGAGCATCAGCTGGCAGCGATGCGTCTGGTGTTTCAAACATTGTAACAAGGACGTTCACTTGCTGTAGCCTATAGCCGCAATAGGGTCAGACTGCGGTCTTATTGTTCCACATGATGAAATCGGGGAGGGGACCTGTCTCCGTCCTTCATATTGTAGCAAACGCGGGGTAGAATAGCTTTCCCTAAGCGGGCATCGAACTCATGGCCTCCCGCTTACAAACCGGCCGCGCTAACTACACCAAGATAGTTGACTCTGTAGCTAGCGTGGCCGGTCTGTACACGGAAGATTGTGAGTTCGATACCTGCTTAGGACAAGCTATTCTGCCCCCGCCGTACGCTACAATATGTTCGTGTTATGATATGTCACACGACATCTTGGTAACCACTGAGATCATTTTGATGACACTTGGGTGAATGATGCGTGTTGCCATAGAGATCCGGCATTTCCAAAATGACACTGATTGGCCCAAGGGGGGTGCTATAATAACAACAACTGAAATTCCAAACTTTGAACAAGCCTATCTCCTGCTCCGATTGAACTAGAGTGAGGAAATGTGTTAAATGTATTTGAATAATTGTCACCAATACCCCCCCCCCCCCTTCCCCAGTGTCTGCAAGGGGTTTTAGACAGATTTGTAGAATGAATGGGGCCCTTTGGGGCCCAAAATATGACTACTCAGTATGGTCACAACATATGTAACTAAAAACTGTCTGGGCTAATCAACTACAGCTAAGGTCAGGGCCAAACCAGGAAACATGTTAAACAAGTGGAACCCTTAAAAATCCCTTAAAAATATGCATTCCTTTCTGATCTACACAAGTGTCAAGGAAGTGGGTGCTATGGGTTGTTTGTGGACAGGACCAATGACACAAGACATGGTAACTACTATGACAATCACAACAAACACACATTCAATCAGTTTTTCCCATGTTTATTGACGAAATACAACAGATCAATGGAATAGAGTTTAAATGATCCAGCTACCAAACTGAGGTTTATCAAGACATATAGTCCAATGGTTTAAAAATGACTAGAGGTGGGTCAAGGAGTGTTTATCATACATACAATACAAATAAAAACATCAGGGTATCTTTCTTGAACGTTATAAAAAAACAAAAGAAAGACCTTCATTCAGAGTTAAAGTAAACATAGATTTCATTCAGAATGACTTACTATACAAAAACAATTTCATATCCAAGATGGATCTTTTCCCCAAAAACAAGGAGGTTTAAAAACAGAACAAAACTTCAGTTGTTTCGGTTTACTCACAGACAAAGGTTATATCCCTGATTTAAAATATTGTTAAAAGAAATGTTGCATTTCTCAAATGTGTTTGTCTTCTTAAGGAAAATTAGATATTGAGTATTTAAATGAAAGCTATCTTCATAAACGAGGGAGCTTTTGAGTCAATCTGATAAGCATCCATTTCATAAGATAACAAAGCATTCTGCATGTCATCAAAGACAATTGTAAACGATGGCTTTCTTTGCCAATGTGGAATGTTCATGATTCAAGCACAGACACCTTTTGGGGAGAAAGTATCACAATTGTTCATCTTTAGTATCTCATTATTCCAATTATTTTCAAAAACCATTATTGGTAAAAAATAAATCTTGAACCAAACTCCATACATTAAAAGAAAACATCAACAAATATCTTCTTTTTTTTTTTCTTTTTTTTTTTTTAAACAAAGAGTGACTGGGCACTTAAAAAAAGGCTCACTAATATTCACAAATTATATACATGGTACTAAAGCTAACAAAATGCACATAAACTCAAACACTACAGAAAAGAATACATCATAATGCAGTTGGTTTTCCAGTTGTCCGATACCTTCCCTACTTGCCAGGTCAACTCACTACAAACCAAAAAGCATATGCTCAACCCCAAATGGACCCCTAGTCCCTACCCCAACTAGTCCCTACCCCATAGCCACTTGGAGATCTGAGAGGATTGGACAAGTGTAAACAATGTAGTAGTTCACTCCATATTGACCTATATCTGGCCAGGGGGAAGTTCCATTCTAGATTACACCTACATGTATCCAATCCACTCACATCTACATCAATGCACAGAGAGTACTGTAGGGTCTAGGCATTGGTTTTAGTCCAATGCCTCAAGTGTATTGATTTTATAGCCAAAATGCAGGGAGGCGATATACTAATCTCTAATCTCTTCTCCTCACCATAATTTCCCTCACTCTCTATTCTGACTGTTCTTAGCCCTCTCTTCTCCTATTCACTCTGAGGACATCAGCCCATACATACTGTACCACAACTAACCTCTCTAAAGTGCTGCAAGGAAACTGGACTGACAGAAAAGACACTAGTGCCTCCCAAAACAGGCACACGTGTGTGTGTGTGTGTGTGTGTGTGAGCGTGTGTGTGTGAGCATGCGTGTGTGTGAGCATGCGCGTGTGCGAGCATGCGCATGTGTGCATGTGTGTGAGCATGCGCGTGTGCGTGTGTGAGCATGCACGTGTGTGCGTGTGTGTGTGAGCATGCGTGTGTGTGTGTGTGAGCATGCGTGTGTGTGTGTGTGTGTGAGCATGCGTGTGTGTGTGTGTGTGTGTGTGTGTGTGTGTGAGCATGCGTGTGTATGAGCATGCGTGTGAGCATGTGTGTGTGTGAGCATGTGTGTGTGTGTGTGTGTGTGTGTGACTGCCTCCCTCAGCCTCAGTATCTGGGCACCTTGGTGTAGTCCTCTTGGTGTATGCTCTTACACAGGCCCATGGACAGGATCATACCCAGCAGCTGTAGGGAACACAACACACATCAGATGAGCAGCACTGCTACATCTAGAGGCTTCACTGTTTCATTGGCTCATAGAAAACATCACTTGTTGAAATAGAGCAATACAAAAGACTAGACACTACTGTGATCACTCCAGCTTAGCAGGCCTAAAACCACGCTGACTAGACCACAGGTCACGCCAACCCTACACCAGCAACCTAAACCTTGCCGCAGGGATACATACACACACACTCACACACTATTCCTTCCTTGTGCAAGTGAGTGGTACAATGACTCTATTCAGCTGACTTGCTGAAGGGGAGGAACATGTATATGGTATGATCTAGATAAGCGGTTCCATTCAGACGGATAATGACGACAGAGGAACACGTGTTTGTAACAGAGGGAGGTCATGGGTTACCTCGATCACAGCCACGCCAAGACAGATCCCCAGGACAACGCCAGCATTGGTCAGGAGCCACGACTCCACACTGGAGGAACAGCCCTGGGGGAGGGAGAGAGGGAGGGGGGGGGGGGAGAGAAGGGGGGGGGGAGAAGGGGGGGACAGAGAGAGGGAGGGAGGTTGAGTGACTATATAACAGACAACTGGAAGTGAATGGCTACTGTGAAGTACTGTGCTACCACAGTCGAGGAGTTCTTACGGTGTCGTAGACGGGCCAGTCAGGTGACTGTGCCTCACAGAAGCCGCTGTCGGAGACGTTGGCGGTTTGAATGTCTGCGACCAGCGATACGTTCTGGCAAGAGCAGGGGAACAGGAGCTGGGAGCTGTTCACGATGACAGGGTTACCATGCCAGTCCATCTGTCCTGCCCACCCACAACACTCCATCTAGAGAGAGAGAGGGAGGGAGAGAGAGAGAGATTGAGTGACTAAGAAGTAACTAAGGAGTAACTAGGAGGCTTCTAGCGAAAGTGAGAATGATTACTTCGAGGGCTGTATTATGTTTATTCAGTTTTATGTGCACAGGTTGAAGTCAAGGGACAACGTGTAGTAAAAGCATGATTCCCCCCCCCCCAAACCCCCTAGTAAGGTTTTGTTCTCAATATCTGCCTCCTACAATCCCAGAGGCAGGACAAGCCACTACTTTGCAGGGTCCCTCATTTGAATAGGAATCAATTACACACTCTGTTGATCAGGTTGTCACTACAAACTGAGCGAATGGAGAGGAACAAAACTGCTCAGGAATGCTACCCTGAGGCCTGGGGAGACTTACGAAAATCTACAAAGTTTAATGGCTGAGAGGGAGCACAGTCGATGGGACATCATCTCAGTCACTCAGTCACAAAATTGGTCTATATAAGTCAGTGGCCAGAAGGAATTACTTAATGAAAAAAACTAAAACATTTCAAATCCATAATTGGAATTGCTTCAAACCATTACATTTTACTTCAAAGCTTTACTTGTGAAGAATAGTGGTAGCTGCATCATCATGTTATGGGTATGCTTGTCACCGGCAGGGACTGAGGAGTTTGTCAGGATCAAAAGAACATTTAGAAATTTGCTGAGTTAGTAGTGCCTGCCTAATGAACACAGTGTGTAATTGATTACTATTAAAATCAGGGACCCTAGAAAGACAAAGATATATAAGATGGATTCCAAAATCACATGAGCTATTATCCTTGCACTCAAATGGACTCAATTCAACTTAATGACTAACTTGGTGAAGAAATATTTGCATTTGAGCTAATTTTAGGAGAGCCATAGCAAGGGTGTATACTTTTGCAAACAGGTCTTACATTTTTTTTTATAAATAATTAAATATTTTTTTCACTTTGAAACTGTCCAGTAAGCTGTGTAGATCAGTGGGAAAAACAACAGTACTGGTAAAATATAGGATATGGGGAGGAACATGTGACCCTAGCGCTGTCCCCTCTCCTCACCGTCTTCTGGATGTAGTCCCAGGCCTGTTCTGTGGTGGTGTTCTTGCCAGGGTACTTGTTCAGGATCTGGGTCACGATGTTGGACATTTCATTATTCAACTGGAATAAAGAGGGGCAGGGAGAGAAAGGGTCAGTCAGTCAGTCAGTGTGGGTGGAGTGGTTTTCAACTCAACCAAGGAAAAGGAGGGGTTAGCTAACCCGCTATCAAAACAAGGGGAAAGCCTATGACCCAATGCCTTTCCCAACTACACACACACAATCAATAGAACAGTTGTTTGTAAAGGTCAGATTTTATGACCTCAGCGATCAACTCTGAGCCCTCTAGACCTCCTTTCCTTACCCATTGGATCAAGAGCTTGCACAGATACAGACTCTCTGAGCCTTTTACTGCTCCCCTAAGTGATTCCAGGTGTGTGTGTGTGTGTGTAAAACACACAAGAGCAAAACCACAGGAAGTATATGTTTAATGGTTGGTAAAACATGCCCTCCAAACCTACAGGCTAAACTAGCAGGCTAAGCTGCTTTGGACATGGTTGTTTGTTGAAGTGCTTAACAGAGCTCTGGGTATTGAAAAAGCAGATCTCCTCAAGTCCAAGCAACATCAAGCCTTGAATGTCCATTTGGCAGAAGGCCCTGGCTGACTGTATGCAGGCTCCCACCAAAGGCTGCCTTTCAATTTTTCAAGGAGGGATACTGTGGGTCTCTGAGCTGAATTCCTGCTTGGACGCTTCCCTTTGGCTCCTAAGGGAGACAGGAGGCTGGCCCAGAGGGAAAGGGGGGGGGGGGGAGAGTAGTGAGTGAGTGAGTGAGTGAGTAAGTGAGTCTGTGTGAGTGTGTGTGTGTGTGTGTGTGTGTATCTGAAACTTTATTGTTGGGTGGCGCATAGCCAAACAACAGAAGAGATTGGTGAGGTTGGCTTTGCTAGACTCTGCAGCAGGTCAGACCATGATTTGGGCTGATGGAGCAGGTCTATGAGGTACTACAGAGAGGGGAAACGAGGCAAAATTCCGGTAAATATAATAAAATGCGCTAAAACTCGATACTCACAATACAGCCCATAGCCATTTCATGCATACAAAGACATTGAGTATATTGTTAAAACTGTACCAGAGAGCAGACATGCGACCCCTCTCCAAGACCCGTATCCTCAATGCCCCCTCACAGACAGACAGACAGACAGACAGGCAGGCAGACACAGTCAGACAGACAGACACCTGGGCAAGTCTTTCCTGTGGGTCTCAGCGGCCAAGGCTTCCCTTCTGGGCAGTAATAACCAACCACACAACTACCCTGCACTGAACATGTGTACCAGTATGCATGTGCTTAAGACTGAACAGCAGGGGGCACTAGAAAACCACACACCTTGAATGCTCCTTTCGGTTTGCCAGTGTTGCCATCACAAAATCAGATCAAAACGAACCTGATAATGCATTATGCACATTCCATTGTTCTGACAGGCAGTACACATTTGGAAAGTCCCAGCAATGCTGGAAACACTTCAGTGAAAAAGCAGAAGGCGTCATCTGCTGTGTATTCTAGGGGATGAAATATTCACAGAACTGCAGATAGAAATGTAAAGTCAAGAGCTCAAGAAACAAAGTCTTTGCTATAGATGGCAGACACTCACACCTGTTCTAGGTACTAGCTCTACCCAACACACTCACACCCGTTCTACGTGACAGACTTCTGACCAATACGCTTTTTCAAAACATCACACACTCGGAAACAGACCCCAGAACACATTCTCAGGGAAAGAGTGAGAGGAAGTGACATGACTCACCAGGTCTTTCTGGAAGTAGATGAGCACGCCGGCGGACACTTGGGCCACAAGGGTCAACAGGAGACAGGTGAAGTACTAAGGAGGAAAAATGAGATGAGTCAAACATGTACAGTACCAGTCAAAAGTTTGGACACACCTTCTCAGTCAATGGTTTTTCTTTATTTTTTATTATTTTCTACATTGTAGATTAATATTGAAGACATCAAAACTATGAAGGAACACATATGGAATTATGTAAGTAAACAAAAAAGTGTTAAACAAACCAGAATATGTTTTATATTTTAGATTCTTCAAAGTAGCCACCTTTTGCTTTGATGACAGCTTTGCACACTCTTGGCAAGTTTGTGTCCAAACATTTGACTGGTAATGTACATTGTGGTCATCATCAATGAACCACTGACTGAATATATCCACCACAGACAGACGGACCGACAGACACAGATACAGACACACACACACAACTCACCAGTCCTAGCACACAGCGGATCTCATAGATAGCGCCCAGACAGCCCAGGAAGCCCATCAACATGGAGAGAGCTCCCACACCAATCAGGATGTAGGCACCGACCTTCAGCGCTGTGGAAGATTCCTCTACAGAGACAATATCAGGTTAGTATTTTCTACTGTATATGGACAGGTTAGCATGTTCTACTGTCTATGGACAGGTTAGCATGTTATAGTGCATATGGACAGGTTAGCATGTACTACTGCATATGGACAGGTTAGCATGTTAGCATGTACTACTGCATATGGACAGGTTAGCATGTACTACTGCATATGGACAGGTTAGCATGTTAGCATGTACTACTGCATATGGACAGGTTAGCATGTTAGCATGTAATACTGTCTATGGACTGGTTAGCATCGTAGTGTTATGAATAGCCACAGCCTAGCATCTTATACAGACATGTTAACATTGTAACACACACAGAGACGTGACGGATTCACTTCACTGTTTAAACTGATTTAGGTGTTCAGAGCACTCCCTTTCTGTCGCCTATTAATTCATTTAGTGCCGAGGGTGAATGAAGTCACCCAAATTGTCAACATTCTAGAGTGCCAAGGGTGACTTTATTCACCAAAAATGCATAAATTATGATGCTTCATTTTTGTAGCCAATCAAAGTATTGTTGCTAGGTAAATGCCACATAAAACACTTGGCACTCTAGGCGGTGAATGTTCCGGAATTCTTTGGCAGTTAGTGAGTTAAGACAGTTTTCTGTTCAATGTGCTACGATAAAGCAACATGCATTCTGTACTGTAACTATAGATAAACCATGACCTGATCTCACACCAACATGATCTGTCATGTTGTGTGTGTGTGTGTGTGTGTGTGTGTGACAAAGACATCCCTGGGCTGGCCTGCAGAGTTCCTGCTGTAGCTCTGTCTGACAGAAAGCTTCAACTGCTGCCAGAGTTCTGCTCTGGCCTGGACTACAGGAGATCTAGGTTACACTGAACACATTTGGTTCCAAAGAGTGTGTGTGAAGGTTTAAGATTGCAGAAGGGCTAAGTGTGTGTGAGGCCCCCGCCTTGCTGGAGTGTGTGTGTGTGTGTGTGTATATGTGTGTGTGTGTGTGTGTGTGTGTGTGTGTGTGTGTGTGTGTGTGTGTATGTGTGTGTGTGTGGTGTACGTGGCAACATTCTGAGGCCTGCTAAAGCGAGATCATTCCTGGTGAGACTCAAGAGGCCCGGAGAACAGAGTGCCATCATGGAGGCCAGACACGCACGCACGCACGCACGCACGCACAGATTACTTGAACTACAAAACACTGTTTGCAAGACTATTTCCATTACCTTACTATGTCTGCCTACAGTTAGGAGTCCATAAAACAACCCCCAGGTGTCATGTCTAGCTGCCCCAAAGAACTCTGGGATATCCTCTGGGGGTTGCTGAATAAGGGCATGCTGTTAGTAGGTGGACCCCCAAAAAAAGAAAACCAGAGGGGATAAACTCCTCTACGATGGAAAGGGGTGTGTGTGTGTGTGTGGGGGGGGGGGTCTCCAAACTGGGTGACTAGGGACTCACTGCAAACAACTACATGACCCTGGTGTAGTGTTGGTATATGTCCACCACAGAAAATATTTTACACAGAGGGAGAGATTGTTCACTTTGAAAACACACCCACTCTGCAATGCACTGACACACACTCACACACTTCTATCTAGACCATGGACATGAAGTTAAAGGGGCAATCTGGGATTGATACATCCATTTTGGACTTTTAAATTAATGACCTATAGTCATTGATTCTTATACAATATAACTTATAAATGCCTCATGAGCTTAGTTCAACTGTCTTACCCCATCAGAACCCAAAATATCCAACAATGTAATTGTAAACAAACAATGTATCGCTTCAAAACATGGTTTTATTCCATTTCTCTCGCACTGTAACTGCTTGTGACACTTATTCTTATAGAAAGTCTTAATAAGATAAGACGTTATCGTTGATTCACTTACTCTAGAAGAATGTACAAATCTCTGGATTAAGAGCATCTGCTAAATCACTCAAACGTTTAAAACGGTTAAGACTAGCATTTTGATGTCATGGATGGTCAGTCCTTGCATCCATGGCTCGAATTGTCTCGAGTCTATGAATTTGAGAGTGGTTACATTCCTCCAGCCCCATCCCTCAGCTGTTTACCTAAAAAGGTGGCAGGGTGACCGCTTTGTTGTTTGAATCCCAGATTGGCCCTTTAAAGCAAGAGGAAGTGACATGAAACCAAGCAAACACAAGGGCGGTACCTGGTTCGAGCACGAAGTACCCATCTGTCTTCATCTATGGGAGTGGCAAGCACCTTTCATCTGGAGCCCATCATTTCAAAGCACTCTATTACTCACCACTCATTGTTTAGGCACCATCTTGGGTTTCATGTTAAACCAAAATTAAATTGCGAGATGAAAAATGAAGCCGAAATTCAGTTTTTACATCTCAAATTTCCACATCAAATTAACTGATAGATTAATAGGAAAACATGTACCAGCCAACAACTCATTTGACATGCGTTTTGTTTCCACTGCTCCTCACACTCATGACCCATCACATGACTCAACCCACTAGGTACGCCGCTACACAGACCTCAGATAAACCTTTACATCACACAACCTCCCCTGGCTGACCTCACCCCTGCTTTCACATGTACCAAGTAGGCCATTGATTCAAACCCAAACACTCTGATCATCTTTTAATCCAATAGGGACGCAGAGAAACGCGCCATTGTCCAATCAATAGGGCTCATTGATGTAGGACACACAGCCGAGCTGTCCACTGTACTTTTACACTTGGTGTTCCAGACCACAGCACTGTACTAGGCCTTGTCTGATGACAACACTCTAGTCCTAATAGAGCCCCGCTCAGGAGAACACACACACACACACCCCACACACACCCACAGCAGTGATGTTAATGTGTCAGTGAGAGCGAGCGCTGGTCCGTCAGGGTGACGTGATCCATGCTGATGCGGCAGCAGAAAGAGGCCAGTGTCTGGGAGAGAAGGCACCTGTGGACGGGCCGCAGACCCGGAGGACAATGGCCTCTCTCTGGGTCTCCGTCTCTCCCTGTCGCTCTCCCTCCCTCTGTCTCTGTGTCTCAGTGAGAGGACAGGGCTGTGATATGGTCCAGTGGCTTGGCTCAGCCTGGCTAGCCGTGGTCTGAGCGGGGGGTGGGGGTGCTCAATGGTTGAGTCTGAACCAGGGGTTGAGAGAGACTAGAGATGGGTGTGCGTGTGCGTGTGTGTGTGAGAGAGATGAGCCTATAATGCATACAGACCATACACACGTGTCTGCATACATGAATATTCACGAATGCAGATCTGGGTCAGGGTGTTTGAAAAACTAAATGAGTTCAGATTGGGAATAGGCATGCAAAGCCAAGATGAGAATCACAGACAGACAGAGAGAGAGAAAGAGAGAGAGAAAGAGAGAGAGAGAGAATCTGTCCAGCAGTTGTGTTTAACCCTGCATGAAGACGATGACACATGGTGGAAGCATCAGGTCACCATAATCATCAGCCAGAGCCAGAAAGTCACAGTGAGAGTGGTACGGGCACTTACGCAGGACAGCCATGAAGCTTTGGTTGTCCAGGAGGACCCACAGTCCAAAGCCCATGATCAGAGCTCCAAACAGCTGTAGGGGGGGAGAGAGAGGGGGAAAACATCAGACAACATACAGAGGTACAAGATAGGCCCCAACACTATTTTACTATCAGTCCTGGTCTCCAGGGTACTCTCTAGTCTCTATCCATGCTGTTCCAAGGTCCTAACTCCCCGACCCGACCCCCGCTCCCTCCATATGCAAACATCTGGGACTGATTGGCTTATGTCTCTGCATGGAAGGAGGAGATGGTGTGTGTGTGTGTGTGTGTGTGTGTGTGTGTGTGTGTGGCTCAGCAGTTGCAGATTCTGTTCCAGAAAACCACGGACCAGCACCAATCATTCTCTCTCTTTCTCTCACACACACAGCAAGCAAGAAAGAGAGAGAGAGAAAGAGGGGGAGGGGGCTAGGACTGAGCGGATGAGTAACTAGGCAGCAATCACTTCATCTGCTCTGTAATTAAGACGGTGAGAGAGGGGGGGTGGGGGATGTAGTTGTAAACAGTTAATTGTGAGGATACTAAAGAAAGACAGATTGACAGATGAATGAAAATGAAGACCAGAGAGAGGGTGAAGGGAGAGAGAGAGAGAGAGAAAGAGGGTAGAGAATAAGAGTAGAAAGAACAAAAGAAAGATTGTTTGGTGTTTTATTTTATTTTATTAAATTAAGGGCTGAGGCTTTGATGGAAGCCCTCTCGGGTTTCCCACCTCACCCACACTCATTTTGTACAGCTGTATTATGTCGATTTATTTTCATTTTTGTTGGCGAAGCCAGGAAAACAAAGTGGGTTCACTTTTATTCCCAGTAGTGGGTCTAACATTGGCACGGTTAACAAACATGAAATACTCACGAAGAAGATGAGGTTGAAGAGGAACAGGAAGTACTTGGTGGCGGTCATGCAGCCCTTCCCCATCATGCTCGTCCTGGGGACAAGAAAAGAAGAACATCAATTCTTCTAGAACCTAAACACGGTCCAACCCCAGCCCGGGCCAGACTCTACACCGTTGTGGTCGACCATGTAGACATCTGACATCAAAGGATACAGGTGGTGGATATCTAGTCAGCATGCACCAGTGTGTGTGTGTGTGTGTGTGTGTGTGTGTGTGTGTGTGTGTGTCTCTCTCTCTGGATGTGCTTGGGGCTGAGTGTGTTGGTGAGTGATGTCTATAAGTGATGACAACTGACTAGAACCACAAGAACTACTGGCTAAGCTGCCTATGACAGGGACTAGAGAGACAAGCTTCAGGATTACAGACACACAAGCAGCCAAACACAACCTCAATCTCTCCCAGCAGAGCTGAGCTGAGCAGGGCAGGGCAGGGCAGGGCAGAGCAGGGTAGAGCAGGGCAGGGCGGGGGGGGGAGGGGGGTCAAAGATCTCCCACCCACTCTCTTCATCTCTTCATTCTGTCTCCTTATTCCTCCCCTTTATATCCCCTTCTTTCTTTCCACACACACACGCACATGTTATATCCCTTCCTCTGTCTGCCCCCCTCTCCCTGTCTCTCTACAGTAGTCATGGCCTCTTTCTGTCCAATAAATCCATGGCAGACACATCCATGGCTCAATAGTTCCTCCGGCAGCGTTGCCATGGTGTGTGCAGGGGGAGGGTCGGACCGGCGACCCACATTCGTAGCGCGTAACTGGGTTACAGTTCCACGTTGGCCCAGCTCCACCGCCCAGTGACGGTTGGAAAGTATTCATGACAGTGAACGGTGCAGATCTGAGCCAATGCCAGCCAAAGCCATCACAAAGACCAAGTTGGAGATGCTACACAGGGCTAACATTGGTGAACCACATTTTGTTCATGCGAGTTCACTTCAACATCAAACTTGGTCACGCATTCTCAGAGCTAATAAGTGGTCCAGTGGTGTTTGACTGAGGCCATGTCCCATGCCGTTTATTGTGTAGAACAGGGGAGGTGGAGGTAGAGGTAGAAATCAGAGGACAGGGATCACTAATGCAATAAATGTAATGAGGGTCCTATTGTGCGTGTCAAGTTAAATCAAGCGCATCTCAAGTTTTTCAAATATTTGAAACCATTGCCCAGGTCTGGTTAACAGACATACAATTGTACAATTGGCCAATATGATTATGTAAACTGGACCACTTTACTGCTGTTTGTGTGTGTGTGTGTGTGTGTGTGTGTGTGTGTGTGTGTGTGTGTGAGGAAAACACCCCTCTCCCCCAAATTGTGATCAAATTATCTAACGTTTATCTAGCCCTTGGTGAGCGACTGATTCAGACCAGGGCTGTCCTCATAGGTTTCAGTCTCCATCGTCCAATAAAAACAGAGAATAAAGACTCTCTGTCAGTGCTTTGGCCAAACGTGGGTCCATAGACCTATAACACACTAGACACTTTCAGACAGCTCAGCAGGCTACATAAAGACCTTACACAGGGTTTAGAAATGAGTGCAAGGACTAACAACTTTCTTTCTGGTTTCTGTCCCTGAAACACAAAGTGTGGACTAACTCCCGGAGGCCAGGCCAGAGTTCAGAAGGACATCTGTCACCATTTACAGCACGTCTAAACATTAGCTCACAAAGGCACATCAGTGGCACACTACTGTAGCGGTCGTGACAATACCACTGCTAGCTTAGATACATTAACACAACTTGTTTACAAAGATACATGAGTAGAAGCACCAGTCTAGTGTTGACGCCTCTGTGACTGTTCCTCGTTTCTGCTTGGCCTGAAATAACCTCTCTTCTTCTCAGTGCCAGATACCTCATGAAACATGTTTTATTATAAAGCCATAAAATACTCCATGAAGCCAGAGCAGTGCCAATGTATCATATGACTAGCTCTTCCTTTTTTGGTTGCTTTTTTTCCCCCTCTCCTGTCTCGAGCTGTACCAGGCACAGCAGAGATTTTGACTTCAGTGATGCAACAGACCTTAAAAGAGACAAATAAATTGGAGTAAGTGTGACATAAGAGTATTAGTGTGTGTATGTGTGTGTGTGTGTGCGCGCGCAAGTGCTGGGTCAAGTTCAGAGTATGGCTTGAGTGTGAGAACTAATTGTCTGTCCGTGTGTGTGTGCGCGTGTGCAGGCATGTAACTGACCGGTATCTGTGTCTCTCTGTGCCAACCTGATGTGTGTGTGTCACAATGCGCTCTCTGAAATATTCATGAGTCCAACAGCACACATAAAGGAACATGAGAAGTGTTCATTTCTGCTGTGCTCCAGGATTTGTTTTGCTAGGTGTGTCATCTACAGTACGGCCACAGATCAAAGGACAAGGGTGAAACGAGGCTATTACACAAGAACTCCACAAGAGAGGGTACAAGGGTCTTCTATTTGTCGGGGTCAGCAGAAAGTAGCAAGTGCCTACACATTGTGGGCTAGGAGTAGGCATTATTGGGGAATCACTTTTGTATGTGAAAGGGGCATAATCCTAGGACAAGACGACTGGCACTTCTTGTAGAGTAACAAAAGCATCATTCTATACACACACACCCTGCCCACTACACACACACACACTGGGGTCATGTGCAGCATTACAAACTCCCTGGCCAACACACACACACACACACAACCGGGCAGCACCAGCAGACTGGGTCCACTCAGAACCAAACAGGAGATGAGGGAGAAAATAGACAACAATCCAGCCTTTGTACCCTCCTCTCTCTCTACTGGTCATGCATCCAAACATCAAACAAATAACTTCAAATGTGTTTAGAACTTTGAACTAATATATCTACGATCTACAATTTCAAGCAACAATTTAGAATTTAAGAATGACTGGACTATGAACAGATCTGACACCAGTTGGACTCTCCAGCGTCTCACAGGCCCTTGGCTGTCCTCAGACATCATCCTCTAAGTTCTCTAATGAAGCTGAAAACAGGCTTGTTAATGGAGCGGTCATCTATTGAGCTAACGCACACGCTTGAGCTATCTGCTAACCCAGTCCACTGAGGAGCAGAGTTTAGCTTCATCAGCATTCAGCTGCTCTGGCCAGTGTACACACACGCCCCATGTTCACATACCCCCCCTCCCCGCACCACCTCCCCTATCACATCCCTCACACACTCACACAGACAACTCCCTACCCTATACTCCTGGTTTCTATAGCTCTCTTTAGTCACATTGAGACCTACACCTCCTCCAGTTTCCTAAGCCTAGGATAGTCTTACATTTCCTAAAACCGTTAAAAAGAGCCCCCGGGCCTCTGTTGGTCCCAAACATAAGTGCTTTAGTGAGAAAAGGCCATGTGTGATATGTATTGTGGTCGGGAGAGGAGAGTGTATGGCTGGACAGGTCCTCCGTGTGTCAAGTTTCTGTCTTTGTCCCAGCAGAGAAAGGCTGGCTGAAAGCTGCCATTGTATTGGTGGCCACTCAAAGCAGGGCCGTGTCTTACACTCTGTGAGGCAAGAGGGTGTGTGTGTGTGTGTGAGGGGAGGAGGGTTGTACAGTGTGGGGGTGCTGCCTAGTCGTGTCCTTGGCCTGTAATCCATTCAACGTGACGGTTCAGCCCAGCCTGTCTCAGCCTCCAGACCACTTCATTTACACCTCAGCCTCGCTGGGAAGTTCCTATGACAACCAGTGAGGCAGGAGGGGTGTGGGGGGCGTGACAGGGAGGCAGCCCAGAGACCCCTCGTGCCACTACTGGGGACATCTAAACACAAGAGTTCACCCATAAGGTTTACACTATAGGCCTAGGTTACTATAGGCCTTGGTTAATATAGGCCTAGGTTTCAGGTTACAGGGGCTGCTATGTTCTTCTCTGTTACTACAGGGAGATGGGATAACAGCAGCCCCGTTCCAATACTTTAAAATGCACCCTTCCCTCAATACTTCCTTGAAGTACTCACTGATGTCACAGGAGGTCACAGGAGTTTCGAGTTTAAAGTTTAAGTTGAGTTTAATGATTCATCAGCGCCATATGAAGAAATAACAACCTGCCGTTGTCAAACCAATCCGGCGTCCCCACCGGTAGAACAACTTCTGCTCACTTGTTACAATAACAATAACGACCGGGAGGGAAATGCCATTGAACCAGATGCACTGGTTCTACATACTCCTGAGACAGAAGCCACCGCCTATCACATCAGTCAGGTATTACAAACTCTGCCTCAGGGTTACATAATGCGGTCCAACTGTAATACTGTTTCTATGATGTTGTTGTCAGTAGACAAAAGGTGCAGACAAAAATTGGTGGGTGTACAAAGACAAATATCAATTAAATTGCAGCCGATAGAACAGACCCAACTGTAGCAGGAGTTGAGTGCAACAGCTGCTAACTCAACTACTTACACTGATGGAACCATTCAACAACCCTCAGTGTTGGTCTACAACATGGCTGTCTTGGCCAGGTCTCCCTGGGAAAAAGGATTTCTAATCTTTTGAGGGACTAAACATCAAACAAATAAACAAATCAATGTCTTGCATATGCTAAGGTAATCAAGGCCACATCAATGGAGGGGGGAATAAAAACCAAACCATGTCAAGGTGATCTACATCTCCAAAAGCAAAAGTGAAAGAAGGATCTGAGGTGAGGCCGTCCCAGGTAGTGACACTGAGGGACAGGCAGAGCCCAACCCATGTAGCAGGAGGCCAGCGCTGTCACACCCATAACAGGAGAATGGCCAATGTGTGTGATGCCACCGTGCCACCATGCCCACCAGTCTCACAGAGCAGTGACCTACATACAGGACACACAGCTACACAACCACTGCTGCCCTCATCCATCATTGCATAACACCATGTCGACATGGTCCTTTAAACACCCTACAACTCAATACAGAGAGAACAGCACACCACTGATGTTGGGTTGATATCATATGCACGTTGGGGGACTGATTGTGGCTGTTTATTAGGCGTTGGTTTGATACGATGAGATAATATTGAATATCTTGATATTATTCTCTTACAGAAAATAGTGTGTAAAAGTGCTTGGAGCTCCAGATATGTACATAACTACAAGTGCAGTGTCCGGCTTTTTGCAAGGCAAGAACATGTAGCAGTGAAAACATGTCTCTTTGTTTCACCAGACTACTTACCACACCAGCCATACACTATGCGCTGATGTTCCGTCATTTTTTGCTCAAGTTGGCATGTCTCCTCCATACTGCAGCAATGAACATTATATTATGTGTATGTGTGTGTGTGAGAGAGAGAGAGAGAGAGATATGGGCCACTGAGTCACAAGGTCAATGTCCATGTCTCCTATTGTTAGTCCCTATCAACAGTTGAACAGATAGTGTATTTGCCAGAGGGAAACAGAGAGTCAGGTCTGAGTCTGAACAGATGGATTCCGCTTTAGGCATCCCTCCCTCCAAAACGGGATAAAAGACAACTAGTGCACTAGGACATGCAAATATATTCTCAACCCCATTGTATTTTAATTAAATTATACTGTAGCCTACTTTATACAGGGAATAACAATAAAAACAAAGTAAATATATAGGAAAACAATGTAGCAACCAGATCCAGTAATAGAAAACAAGTGATATTTCCACAATAAGAGAAGTAATTTGGTGTCAAATGCTTGCTCCAAATGATGACATGGAAAAATATTTCCAGATTAGGCTTCAACATGAATGTTAATTGTTAAAAAAATACAACACTTTAAGTATTTGTAAACACTTTAGAATTTAGAGAGTGCCTCTTCATATATAGCATGGTATAGGACGATGTATGAATAAATTCGTTACAAAATATCTACAGTAGTCAAAGGTGCCGATTTGGAATAGTACAAATGGTTACAAAGTGTCGAGTATGGCAACCTGTAAGTATGGCATAACAACTGGTCTCAATTACTGACGTTGGTGATCGTAGTTTCAATAAGACTCATATCTGTAAACCTCCCCCAAACACGCCACATCAGCAACCCTTCACCATTCACAGACAACCATGACCATGTCCTAACCCCTTACCATTCAAAAGTTAGACAACAAATTCTATTCATAACCAATTCTGCAGCCATCCCGCAATTCATACTTTTCCATAAAGCTCATCAAGTTCTGACCTTGTCACCAACTTTTTGCGCCATTCCATCTACACAACTAACCACTCACAAACCTTCAGCAAAATCAATGTTTTACAATATCAATAATCTCGTATCAAAATAAGCCACTGTGCACCTACTTACGTTTTGCGAAGTTTAGAAGGAGAGAAGTTGGTCAAACAGACTGTTTCGCTGTCCTGTGCGTACGTATCGGAGCCGAGGGACAGAATAACAAAGTTGAGTCTAAACAACACGTTTTACACCATGGGAATCTCCTGTTCCCCACCATGTGGCAGATATGGGAATTAGCGAGCGGCGATGCGTTAACCCCTACATGCCCGACGCTCATGCGCTGTATTATGGTCGTGAGGCTGATTAGTTGATTCAAAAGAATACATTACAGCTGATGCAAGTTTTATGCAGTATTGAACGAGATTTGATTGTAGGTTCAACGCAGGGCTGACTATTTCATCATGAAATAAAGTCAAGGTCTAAATACCTAACAGGAGAGCCTGGGGGAGTGGATGGGGTCTGATTCACTTCAGCCCATAGAACACAAACAGAAACAAAGTTACTTTTCATCCACTCTTGGTTGAATCTCTATCATAAATGGGCAACTGCCCCAACTATCTGAAAATGACGACCACATCTCCCATGCAGGGAGGGAATCCTGTAGTAAGCATCATCCCTCTCAGTTCATTTCCAAGTCACTCACCACAGATGGGGTTAAAATCAAATTAACATTATCTTCTCATATTAAAATGCAATGGACATGAGTCAGTATAAGGTATGTTGTGGGAAGCCAGAGAGTTGTAACCTGCTCCTCAAAGTATGAGGGAATACTCTACTCTGGAAAATGACATAGAACCCATGTGGAATAACCTGCCTGCCCTTGTTAGGCCAGCGACAGTTCCCACTTTTAAGACTAACCTCAAGCTTAAGACTGACACCTTTTTAGAGCTGCACATGGTTGCCCTTAAAAACTCCCCTCCCCACTGCCTTTCCCCCGTTCCAGATGATTGTGTACGTGTATGCTTTTATTGCCGCGATGTGTTTTGTTAATGTGTTTGGTTTTTATATGATGTACAGTGTGTTGAGACCTTGGTGAAAATGCACTTTAAAACTAAATAAACTTGAAAGGTGATAAAACAGAGCCAGTACTGAGAGCCAGTATAGCAGGTCAGTGCTGTGCTGTCCGATCCTGCCTAAACCTTCGACGAGCGTGCCGCCAGGCACCAGGCTCAGTGGTGTTCAGTATTGATTGACCTGTCTAGGGGGTAGAGTAGTGAGGTCAGGCCCAGGCCAGGCCAGGCTTTGACACAATACAATAGTCCTTTCACCTCAAATGTACGAGTGCATGTACACATAGACCACAGATACAGGGCTACGTAAGCTCACTCAATAGTCTATATTGTTCTTCATGTTAAGATAGATGTATGATAATGTGAAACAGAGGTGTCCTGTTTTTTTATTTCACCTGATGAGAAGAATTGTGTCTGTTACATTGGCTATCACCATTATGCAATGGTGTGAATAACACAGCCTCAGGTTCTAGGATTAGATAGTGAACTGATAAAGTAGTCTTGCTCACCAGAGGTGGGGGACGGTTAGAAAGCTGTCTGGTATGCCAATGACCTCACTGCCCTGTCAAACGCCTCATAGTGACACTGACTTAAGATGGCGTCACATCACAGCCCAAGCTGGCTGAAAACACACCCTTTCCTCCCTTACTCCATGCACTTGTGCGCACGCACGCACGCACGCACAGGCTCTCTCCTGATGTCAGTTCTCCTGGGGCCTGAGGTTGTTGCCGAGTGTAAACATAGATGCAGGTATGATGAAGGGTCTGGCCCCATCTGTTCCTGTGGTACATTCACATATACAGAGGTCACAGATCGGACCCACCAGACATGACGCTGTCCTTTCACCTATTTGCAAATCACTTTGACCAGCTTTGGGGGTATATTTGTGATCCAGAGGGTCTTAGAAGTGAAGGCACTGGAAACAAATTGAAGAAAAAATAATAGATGGACGAGGGCTCTGCCCTTGTAGGCATGCAGATACAGCGCCCTCTACAGGCCAACAGGAATAGATTCACAAAGGAACAAAGGAAAACACAGAAAATAATACATTTATTTGTTTCTATACATACACAATGTTTCCTGTCCAAAAGTTGATAATATGTCTTACATTTATACACATTTACCATAGGCACATAAAATAACATTTAATCACATTCCTCAAGTATTGACACTGTGCTGTGACCTATCTCTAATGAAGGACCTCCCCCTATAAGAGGTGTGTTTTTCCTGTGTTCTATGTCGTAGCTTGATACTTGTCATGCACTGCAGGACCTAAATGAATGTCCTTGACTATTTTCTAGTATCCACTGTTCTTAGGTTAGACATTTATTATTTTTCCAAAGTCCTTGCCTGTTCTTTTCTGTAGAATACCAAGTAAAGTGGCCTATTGCCTTTCTTCTTCATTCCCTCGTCTGGTCTCCTCTCTGTTGATGGGTCCTACACAACACAACCTTACACCATCCACACATCCCCTTGATGAAGCTGAGGCAGAGGGGTCTCTGAAGCAGGGTTTATCAGAGCATGTTGACAGACTACATAATCCAAGATTTGCTCTGCTGACTACTATGAGTGATGTGGGTACTGTATATGTCTGGGGCTGGAGACTAGTGTCAGCTGGGCTGCAGGGGGCGATAGAGGTTAGGGGTTCTTCTTGGTCCTGCGGCCCAGCTGGTGGTGGTACAGCAGGGTGATGAGGAGGAAGAGGCCTTCACTGAGGAGGAGGAGCATGGCAGCATTGGACAGCAGGTCCACCTCCAAGAGTGTGATGGAGGTTACTGCAATAACACACACACACACACACGCACGCACGCACGCACGCACACACACGGCGGAGGAGCACACACACAGACAGCGGACACACACACACACACACACCATTTTAGGCCAAATTGCACCAATAATGTCACACAGCAAGATAAATACCATAAAAGATTTAGGGATTAAGGATTAAGACACACATTGCAATAACTTTAAATCTGTGCAATCAAAGTCTGTGTGATCAACTTGACCACTAGAGGGCAGTAGTGCACTCCCAGGCTCCTCTATCCAGCCCTCCACTTCAGGATGAACAGTATAGTGACAAATACTGTCTCTCTAACGTAAGATCCCGTACCAAATGTCTCTTATGGTCGTGCGAGGCGAGGTTGAAGGAGATATTCTAGTCTAGTCTAGTCTGGCCTGGCCTGCCCTCTCCAACCCAGGAACCAAACCAAGCCCCTAACCTCTACCCCTCTGCACTCCTGTAGATCTGAGAGAACTGGATAGGTGGAAGCAATAGGGGGAAGTCCCACCTAGCCTATGAAAGGCAAGATGGACCTACTACCATATATTTTATTATCTACACAAATGCCTAGAGGGTAGGGGCTAGGGATTAGGACCTAGAGGGTAGGGGTTAGGGGCTAGGGGTTAGGACCTAGAGGGTAGGGGCTAGGGGTTAGGACCTAGAGGGTAGGGGTTAGGACCTAGAGGGTAGGGGTTAGGGGCTAGGTGCTAGGGGTTAGGACCTAGAGGGAAGGGGCTAGGGGTTAGGACCTAGAGGGTAGGGGTTAGGACCAAGAGTGTAGGGGTTAGGACCTAGAGGGTAGGGGTTAGAACCTAGAGGGTAGGGGTTAGGGGCTAGAGGGTAGGGGTTAGGACCTATGGGCTCGGAGCTAGGGGTTAGGGGCTAGAGGGTAGGGGCTAGGGGTTAGGGGGTGAACCCCTCACCTAGGAGCTGCACGGCCAGGTAGCAGGCCTCCGCCAGCAGGGTCCACTGGAGGACAGTCTTCTCTGGCGTGTACAAGCCGTTCCACAGGATCAGGGAGATACCTGTGGAGACAAACACTCAGCTTGGACCACATCTGGATGGGTTTGAGCCAACTCCTCCGACTATCCAGATTTGGAATCTGATTTGGAGGACAGGAGTCACATCATAGCAGATACAGACACCCCTACATTCTCAGCCGATGCCTGGCCAGTTTGGATTCTGAGCAGTTAGGGCAGAGTGCAGTTGTTGCTGAACAAAGCGATTATAGGAATCTCAAGCAGTGCACTCTTGGTCAGTTGTCCCTGCCTGCTCAGATGATATGGGCTACATCTATCAGGGGAGGCTGGTGGAGATAGATATCGGAGAACAGGCTCATTGTAATGCATGGAATGGAATAAGGAATGGTATCAAACACAGTGACTTGAATGAGAGGAGATGCATTCAAGATCACAACAGTTTCCAAGTGGTACACAATGACTTTTGGTGGAAGATGACATGTTGTTACTGTACATGTGAATCTCTTGATATCTCAATATTAACACACAGTATACATCTCATAGATAATGACAACAAGTGGAAGACTAGAAAGACCTGTCTTTCAAATACTATATGACATGTTTGGGTTTCCTTTTCAGTCTGGAAACATCTTTCAACATCCTTGTTAATGGCTCTGAAGCTTTCATCTGGCTCGGACCAAACTACCCAAGCAATATGCAAACGGAAGCAGAGGTAGGGCAGAAAGTGTTCGCGTACTGTCACATCATTTATTCTCAATGCAAGTCTCTGTTGTGGCTTGAAGAGTTTTGATGTATAATTGAACAAGGGGACGCCTGGCATACTTTTCTATCCAGTTGAGTATTTGTTTACCAGCTCAACCTGCCCACTCAACCAAATTCTGGAGCCCTGAAATAGTATGTTTAAAAAAACTTTCTATATGGTCAATCCAATCTGAAAATAAAAACCATTGAATTAAATCTGAGAATCTCTACTTTGACCCCATAGTAATTGTTTGATTTCAAATCCAAACTGTTTGAGTTAATTTATTAAAATTGAAATACTGAAATACCTCATGTACATAAGTATTCAGACCCTTTGCTATGACACTCTTAAAATTAGCTAAAATTCCAAAATGTCATCAACAAATCACTCAATAAGTTGAATTGAGTCCATCTTAATGCAAGGATAATAGTTCATGTAATTTTGGAATTAATATTTTTATTTTTATAGGGACAAATCACTTTGTCATTCTGGAGTATTGTGTGTGGATTGATCTCAAATTCTCTTAATTTAATCCATTTTAAATTGAGTCTATAACACAACAAAATGTGGAAAAAGTGAAGGGGTCTGAATAGTTTCTGAAAGGACTGTATGTATAGGAAGCAGGCCTTACTGAGTAGAGCTCCTCCATAAAGGCGAATGGAGGTGCTGGTGGTCGTCAGCTCAAACACAGACTCATAGAGCTGACTGGGGAACACCAGGGCCTGGGGAGGACACACACAGACAGACACACAGACACACACACACACACACCGCAGAATCGTGGTTATAGCAAACCATACTGACATGGTTATAACAAACCCAGTGGCATGACTTGATGGGTGAAAGCAAAGCTGCAGAATGCTTGGTCTGACCAATGCAGCGTTCTCCTCAAAGAACGTCAGACTGGCGCTGCGCCACGCTGTCAACTTGCCGGCGCCACGCTGTAAACAATTCAAGGTAAATTAAACTATATACTTAGTAATGACTGAGTAACTATCTTTGACCCTAACGACATTGTTGTTAAAAACGAAAACGAAAACGCTATGACGTTCCTCTGTGAATTCTGCGTTTTATCGGTGTTCTTTGCGCATTTTGACGCGACTAAACACGAGTGGGGTTTTGATAATGCGATCCAGCGCCACGCTGTTCAAGTATCCTGGGGAGAACCCTGCAATGCAATGCTATGTTAGATCACTGATTACGTCAATGCCCCCAGCTAGAGAAGGCTGAAATGGGTATCTAAAGGCGACAAGCAAAGTCCAATTGAGATCATACTCTATAGCACTTACTATCAAGGCTGTGGTTGTGAACAGGACAGCTGAGGTGAGGACCCATATCCTGGAAGAGGACACACAGGAGAGATACAGACATTAAAAACACCCCTGATCTCAAGAGAGGATTGATTGATTGATTCAGGTCAATATGAGTTGTTGCGTAATTCTCCTGTATTTTTCCATTGTACAGCAACCACATCCGAAGGCTGACAGACAGTATAAAATGAAAATATATTTCGAATCTCGACACAACGTCTGCTGCTCAAATGTGTGCTCTTGTTGTGAGCTAGTGAAAATAACAGTAAATGAACATGAATAACCTGCTCATTGCCCAGTGTCTTACCTGAGGCCTATGGGCTCTCGCCCTGAAAACTTCATCTGGTTGCCAAGCACTTGACTTATCTGTAAAATGTAGATTAAACACCATTAAAAAAATGAAAACACAGTCATTCATGCAAGCATCAAGCAGTTACATACAGTAATCATGCCTATAGTGCCCGTTCACGATTCAATATCCAATCTAGCACACTTCACCATAATTGATACTAGTTGGAAACTAAAGTTAAAGGGATAAGATTTGAATAGTTGCGTCAGAGAAGCACAAAGGCCATGCCACCCTGTCCATTGTTTCATCAAGACCAAACTGCTGGGGATTCATGTACTGGAAGCCTGCTGTGGCGTAGCCTCCTCCCACGTGCCGTGACGTATGACATTTGACAGAGCTCTGAAATGTGACGAGGCTAGCATGTCTGTAAAGTCAAATATAACCCTCCGAACCCCCTTCACTGGCTTTTTTGTTTTCTTTTCTTTTTTTCAAACAACCTTTCCACACATTTTATTAAGAATAACTTCTAGCTATGTTTCCAAAATAGCCCTGTGAATGACTAACGTCACCACTCAGTGCATCCGTTCCTTGGGATATTTTTTTCAAGCCGGGAAGCAAAACTGTCTGGCTTGGGCCTTTAAATGTTTGTGTGTTCCAAAAATAACAAACCAAGACAAACCAGAACCAACCAACTGGACAATAACAAAAGAAAAACAAACAAAAGAAAAACCCAAGTACAAACAATCACAGGGACTAATACAATTTTAGTCATATCATGTCAATAACATCTAGAAACAATGAAAATATAAATAAAATGTATTTTGCCCTTGAAGCCATCAACTCTACATGAGGCTGTCCTCAGGTTTACCTTCGATGTCATAATAGATCCTATCGCATGATGTCATCATAGATTCTCTCATGATGTCATCATAGATTCTATCTAATGGGATATTTACTTGCGATTTCCTTTAACCAAAAAGATAATGTAGGAGGGTTATTTGATTTGCAGTTAATTGCTATACATTTCTTTGCCGCTATTAAGGGCATATCAATATATCTTTTCACGTATTTGTTCCATGAGTCTAGCTCATTTGTACTAAGGAGACATAAATTAGGCAAATGTGTAATACAAGTTTGCAGACATAAAGACAAAGTATCCATAACAGAGTTCCAAAATATAGCAAGTGAATTGCAGTACCAAACCATATGAAAAAAAACAACTTTTGTCTCAGCGCTTACACACAAAATTGATTTCACCCAACATTTTATGTAGTTTTTCTGGTGTATAATAAACTCTTTGTACAACCTTGTATTGTAATAGTTTGTGTATGAGATCATGCACGCACGCAGGCACACACAGACGCAGACGCAGACGCAGACGCAGGCACACACACACACACACACACACACACACACACACACACACACACACACACACACACACACACACACACACACACACACACAGAGTTAGCTGTTCTAACTGTCAAACAGTCCAGTTAGAGTTAGAACAGTTGGAGTGTGAATTTGGACACACAAGCTGCCAAATAGTCATCTGGGTATCTCAAAATCCAATATTTGCTTTGGCTTCCTTCTATCAGCATGCAGTGATCTAATTCTGAAAGTTCTGAAAGAGACTTCCAGCTCTCTCTCTGTTTCCCTCGCTCTCCAGCTCCAGCCATTTATTGATGACAGAGTCAGACACAGTGCATCAACTCCGTACATCACGTACGATTAATCTGACTGCCAAGAATCACTTAATTTGGCCCGGCTCTGGAGAATCAGATCTCAGGCAATAAATATGGAAATAAACATCAGAGGAGAGGGGAAAGATGACTGTAGAATAGATGTTGAGTAAAAAAGGTGTGTGTGTTCCTCACTTTTGACCTGTGTACCTCCCCATCGTCATCCTCGCCCCCCACCCCGAGGATCTTGCGGGTCTTGAGGCGGCTCACCAGGTCAGTCTGGCTGTGTTTCTTCGTCAGGGGCGGGGGATGCTCGGTCGTCATGGCAGAGAGGGGTGAGGGTGGGGCGGATTCCTAAACACCACAACATACGAGAGAGAACATAGTTTGAGAGAGATTCATTCATTCATTTATTTGACAATTAGACAGATTTATTTTTTATTGTGGCCTGTGGTTAAAGGGTTAAAACTAGCAGGCTGTAGCTAGGTTGTTTGTTTTTGGAGGGACAGTGCCACACTGACCCATAATAAGCCTGAGAGAAACTCAACACCTGCACCGTCGCTGTGGTTACTGTTTAGAATGCAAACACAGGCCACATCAAGTCAGTCTGATGTGAGATGAGTAAGAAAAACCCCCCATCTCAGTCCTGCATTTATCCTCACTCTCTTTCCCTCTCTCTCTAATTCTCTGTCTCAGACACACAACTTCACACAGGTGTACTATCTAGACCCACTCCCTCCCATGGCCTTCTGTCCCCAGCAGCCCATGCCTTCATTGATGGACTCAGCAGCCCACGTCACATCCCCACCTCCGCCATCAACCAGGCGTTGCCCTTATAAGGGTCCCGTTGCTTAGTAACCCTGCTCTGGTTCAACAAGCCCCTTGACCCAGTGTAAACAGGCAGGCAGTATTCTGGTCGTTAACCGCCCGCTGGTTTTGAAGACAACATGGCTGCCTAGGGCAGGGAGGTCTAGAAGGACGTCTTCAATGTAGGGAGAAAGCAACGGGGATGGAGCCATGGAGAACAAACATATTGTAATGACCCCCCCCGCCATACCGTGACTGACTGCTCTGGCTGCTCTGAATCAAATCCTTAGATCTTACCGCTACCACCAAGTGTTCCCACTCTACAGAAAGGTCAGTGGTGAGAGAGGGAGACAGGAAAGAGACTCAGGGGACATGCATATTACATGGGGCTGGGAGCTCATCCATCCATCTATCCATCAATCCGTCGTCTCTCACACCAACACACACACACGCGCACACACACAACCTCAACCTCCATCCTACAGAGCAGATTGTATTCGGACTCGGAGCCAATCTCCCAGCCTCTCTTCACCCCAGTCATTCATCAGTCCCAGGTGGGATGGGTTTCTGCCCGGTCTTGTCTAGCCACGGCCCCCAGCCACCCAGCCCCCCCAGGCTCTAGATACAGCACCCTTAACATGGAATACAAATGGGTTGTTCTATGCACAGCAGGGGCCCCATGCTAGCCAACCTGATAACACTCTAATAATACCATCTCAACCCAGCGGAGAGGCTGAGTCACAGCCAGAATAACTGCAGCAGCCAGTTTGTTCGCACACCATCAACGCACAGCCTGGCCAGTGGAGTTGAATAGATGCTTGGCCTGCTAAAAGTTCCCAACGTGCGTTTAACTCCGATCAAAAGATAAGTTTGGCTCTTACCCGTGGCACCCATCACATGCTGTGAGAACTCTAAAGTCATCAAATGCATTGATGTTACAGCGTTTGTAAGTGGGCCGGCTATATATTTAACCAATTTTGGTCGGCTAATCAAAGCACAAGTATATCACAGGCTTTCCTTTGACGGGCACTTACCTCGTTCATTAGCCCAATTGCTTTGATGGTTGTTATAGTAACGATAACAACAACGATAACAGCCATGAAACTGCCATGGTCAAAATAAACATGAAATTATTAATACTGTATATCGCCCTTATCTTTTTGTTAAAGCTGCATGTGGTTGTCAGCGATAGACCTAAATCGTTGATAATACACTGTAACATTTTTCCTATTGCCAAAAAGCACAGATTATTTTCATTTCTGCAGAGAGGACAAAAGACCTTCCCGTAGGTGTGGTGACGGTAATCCCTAAAAAGTGTTATAACATGCTTCAATTTACTAATAGCACAAATAATCTTGGCATGACTTGGTAGCCTAGTTTTACAGTGAATTTCTTTTACGCCTGTCATACTGTAGATAGACAGCAGTGTTGGAGTACCAGTGGTGGACAACAGGGGTGAATCTGTTGTTCCACAGGAGAGGTCTGTGCCTCAGCCAGGGGCTGGGGTCTATGGTCATAGTAGAACATAGTGGAATATGGTATGGTCCTGGAAGTGCCACGGCCACCATTGGGGGATGCTGTTAGAGACAGAGATGTTGTGTAGAGGACAGAGATGTTGTGTAGAGGAGACGGAGATGTTGTGTAGAGGAGACGGAGATGTTGTGTAGAGGAGACAGAGATGTTGTGTAGAGGACAGAGATGTTGTGTAGGAGACAGACATGTTGTGTAGAGGAGACGGAGATGTTGTGTAGAGGAGACAGAGATGTTGTGTAGAGGACAGACATGTTGTGTAGAGGAGACAGACATGTTGTGTAGAGGAGACAGACATGTTGTGTAGAGGAGACAGAGATGTTGTGTAGGAGACAGAGATGTTGTGTAGAGGACAGAGATGTTGTGTAGGAGACAGAGATGTTGTGTAGGAGACAGATGTTGTGTAGAGGACAGAGATGTTGTGTAGAGGAGACAGAGATGTTGTGTAGAGGAGACAGAGATGTTGTGTAGAGGACAGAGATGTTGTGTAGAGGAGACAGAGATGTTGTGTAGAGGACAGAGATGTTGTGTAGAGGAGACAGAGATGTTGTGTAGAGGACAGAGATGTTGTGTAGGAGACAGACATGTTGTGTAGAGGAGACAGAGATGTTGTGTAGAGGAGACAGACATGTTGTGTAGAGGAGACAGACATGTTGTGTAGAGGAGACAGAGAGAGACAGCACATGTAATCTCTCTGTGCCAAACAGAAGTCATATTGATTCAGTCTTATTGATCAAGCAGCTATTGACCTGCACATCTCCTATACACACAGCCTGGCCCTGGGTAATGGAGGCTTTTAGGGATGAGCGCTGGCTGGCAGACAGACAGACAGACTTACTTGCTAGAAAATACAGTGCCTTGAGGCGCTTAGTGGCGTAGCACACTAATGCGCATACCACATAATCGAACAATTAACTGTGAGGTTAAAGTAGAGATTCTCTGCTTTTATCTGATGGTATTTGTTTACATATTGGTTTCACCATTCACTTTTTATGCATAGTCCCCCTATTTTAGGGTACCCAAAAGTAATGGGACAGATTCATCAAATGTCCTAATTTTTGTATTTGGTTGACAAACCTTTGCATACAATAACTGCCTGAAGTCTGGGACCCATTGACCTCACCAGATGCTGGGTATCTTCTCTGGTGATGCTCTACCAGGCCTGTACTGCATCCATCTTCAGGTGTTTGTGAGGGGTTTTTTGCCAAAAATCTTATCATCAGGAAATGAAATGCATGTTCAGTTGGATTCAAATCTGAAGATTGACTTGGCCACCTTTCCACTTTTTGGCCCTGAAAAACTCCCTAGTTGCTATGGCAGTATGTTTTGGGTCATTGTCTTACTGTATGATGAAGCGCTATCCAATGAATTTGGAGGCATTTGCTTGCACTCAAGCAGACAAGGTGTATCTGTAATCTTCAGAATACATTCTGCTGCTGCCGTTAGCAGTTATAATCATCAATTAAAACAAATTAGCAACTTCTAGTGGCAGCTATACATGCCCAAAACTAACACCCACTGCACCATCTTTCACAGATGAGGTAGTATGCTGTAAATCTTTGGCAGATCCTTTTTTCTCTAAACTATCCTCTTGCAATCACTCTGGTCCATGATAATATTCATCTTATCTGTCCACAATACCTTTTTCCAGACCTCTGCAGGCTTTTAAGGTACTTTTTAGCAAACTGTAACCTAAGCATCCTTTTTGGGATAACTAGTGGTTTGTACCTTGCAGTGATGCGTGTAGTTTGGCTGTTGATGTATTCTGCTGATGGTAGTCTCTGACACATTCATGCCTACCTCCTGGAGAGTGTTCCTGATCTGTGGGTCAGTTGTTTTGGGGGTTTTCTTAATTATGGTGTGTTGGAGCCATTTATATTTTAATACGAATTTGTAAATAGTGACATCTATAGGGCTCCTGTGAAATATTATATGAGTGTACCTGGGACCTGGCACAGGGTCAGTCTAATTAGATTCACATGTGCGACAAACTGAAAGACGCCAGAGACGCAGTTTTTGACCTGCGTTGTTTATTGATATTATATAGCCTTTTGATATACTTTATTTATCCTTTTGTTTTGAAACATTGTAAGGCCTATTTTCATTTATTTGGGGATTATTTATTTTGTTTGATGCGTTGCTTTGAGTGCAATATAACTCCCCAATTGGATTTATTCGCTGGCCTGCATTATCATTATTACGCCTGCCAAAGAACATCTACAAGGTAGGCCAAAGCCGGAAAGTATAAGCTATTATTATAATGAAGATGATGAGTCAGAGGGCGCATAGAAGCAGCCTGTTGAAACTTTTAGAATAGCTGCTACATGGTGAGCATTCTTTGGTCATCCACTGTAGAAGTGGCCTTCTTCCTTGGCCTACCAGCCCGTTTGCAATTGCTGAGCTCACCAGTGCTTTTGTTTCTTTTTAATGATGTTACAAACTGTTGATTTTGGCAAGCCTAAGGTTTTGGCTATGTTTGTGACAGAACACACCTGGTTTACCAGAAACACCTGTCAAGCCAATTGTTCAATTACTTTTGGGTACCCTACAATAGGGGACTAATAAGTATTGTAATTTCTGAATATGTACACAAAAAACAGCAAATAAAAAAGCTGAGAATCTCTCTCTCACACACACACACACACACACACACACACACACACACACACACACACACACACACCTCCTCTGAGTCTTCATCACAGGTCTGAATAACAGGTTTGCCAAGCACCCCCATTCTGACAGCAGCTTTGTGATTCATCTGACAACATTGGGCTAGTCCTGGACTGTACCACAGCAGACAGAGAGAGATGGCTCTACAGTCAGGCTAAGGAAACCGGGGGCCAGGGGAAAGAAGACACTCTGAAAGACATTTAAATATCATGCCAGCAGGCTTTGTGCAATTGATAGGCTGACTATCAAGCATTACTAAAAGCTGTATTCAACAACTAAAAAGGAGTTAAAGACAAACAATAGGTCTGGCAACATGTCAAAGAACTAGCAGCATCACTTGGGGTGATCCTTGACAACCACTTATTCTGTGCGGCGAACATCACAGAGGCATATTCTTCCTCTACATCATAGAGGCATATTCTTCCGATACATCCATTCCTCACGAGAGAAGCAGCACAACTCTTGGTCCAGACATTCTTGGCTGGGCTCCCCGCCTACGCCATTAGACCTCTGTAGCCATTAGACCTCTGCAGCTCATCCAATGCTGCTGCCCGTCTGGTGTTCAATCTCCCCAAATTCTCACATGTCACCCCCCTCCTTTGCACGCTTCACTGGCTCCCGGTAGCAGCTTGCATCAGATTCAAGACTCTGGTGCTCGCCTACCGGGTGGCAAAGGGAACAGCCCCTCCCTACTTGCAAACAGTGGTCAGCCCCCAAACCCCAGCCCGATCACTCTGCTCTTCCACCTCGGCTGGCCGCCTGGCACCGCCGCCTCTACGTGGATGCAGCAGTCGCACTATTCTGTCACGGCTTTTCACTGTCCTGGCGTCACGGCTTTTCACTGTCCTGGTGGAACGATCTTCCCACTGCTGTCAGGACTGCAGAGTCACTACCTATCTTCCGCCGTAGACTGAAGACCCATCTCTTTAGGCTACATCTTGACTGTCCCTCCTAAAGACCTCTTTATCCCCACTACCCCCCTGTACAGTTTCTCTACTGTAAATAAAAAGAAACTAAAAACATTTTAGTAATTCTCCAATGCTTCTAGCATTGAGACTGCCAATGCCCCTGGTCCTAGCATAAATTTGTTTTTCTTATGATGACTGATGCATAGATGACACTCACTTAGACAAATGTACTTGTTGTAAGTCACTTTGGATAAAGGCGTCTACTAAATGTCAAAATGTAAATGTAAATGCAGCACAATAATTCATGTGGTCCATTTGTCGATGATTGCGACTCCATTCATAAGGAAACGTTTAGAGAAACCTACAAGTGGCATAAGAATTGTATCTCCAGGCCAGCAACCAGTGCATTTACTAAATACTGATGAATACATTTAAAAAACCTCCCATTTGACTAGACCTCCCAACTGACTACTGAGGACTGATATCTTAATTAGTAATACGTTCAGAAAAACTCATAAAGATCATCTTCAGCATATTTTATCAGTGGTATGCAGAGATACTGTCGATGATGTCAGTCACTATCTGGTATCTACTTATTCTCCAGTCCCCGTCAGGTCTTCACAGGGGCTTCATTTGCCTCTGCATTCACTGTCTGGAGGGAATGAGTCAAGCAGCCAGCTACACAAGCTATATCAACCCAGTCAACACTTAGAAACAGAGAGATGTCCACTTGGCATCTAGCAAGTGAGATCAGATCATCTGGTAACCATCTAACCCGAGTTTTCATGGGGATCTAAAGCTGGATCCAATTATGTTTGCAAGGTTGGGGACCTGTCCTTGACTGGATGTACTGTATGCACAGGAGGACACTTGGCCTAAATGGATTAACATGACTGACGTTTTCCAATTTTCCTTTGGTGACTTGAGCATGTTGTTGAGTGCCTCCCTCGCTCCAAGGTGCAAGAGAGATTTAATCTACTCCCCTGTCTCTCCTCCTCTCCTGAACCGTGCTGTTGCCTACTCCTCTCCTTGAATGCATCAGTTCCATCAGCTGCAGTGGAGTCAGTGGAGGGCCAGGTCTACTCTGAGAGGACTCTTCATTAGGGTGAGGGGTGGGAGGAATAGGCATCATTTGTTTCCTGATCAAAGTGGTGTTCTGGCACTGATCACATCCAATGAAGCAGACCGTTTTCAGAGATGTAAATGCACACAGGAATAGCAGGCAAGGATGTACCTACTCTAAACCCCCCTCTCTCCCTCTCTTTTTCAACCCCACTATCCCTCTAACACCTCTCTCTCTCTACCTCCCTATCTACTCTCTCTCTACCTCCTTCCATCTCTACCTCTTTCTCTCCTTTCCTCGCAATCTACTGCTCTTTCTCCGTTTCTCTCTCTGTTCTGAGTGACGGGGACACTAGGCAACTGAACAGGCATCACTAGGCTACAGGTTTGATGAGTGCCACTGTGTGCCACACAGAGCCAAATGCATTACCTAGATGGCATCAGAATACAGCCGTTGACACACATTACCGACGCTGATGAGCTACTTAAAATGTAGCCCAGTCCTTACAGCCTGATTACAGCACCATTAACAGTGGAGGACCACTCTGCGTGAGGTGAGGGTTCAAGGCAGGAGAGGCCAGATTACTACTTGTGTCCAGAGTAGCTTGTGATGTCATTTGTAATCATAACAACATTGAACTTACAGGTTGTTTTTCCTAATCATTTAGCAAACTGCTTTCTAATTACTGATGGCTTTGGACTTGGAAGGGGTTTGCACTGAACAGCTTGGCTGTTATACACTCCAGGACAGGCGCTGTTTAATAGATGGCCGGGCTCTAATGTCAGACTAGAGGAGCTAGTAGCACCACATGTGGACCGGGGAGGAGGCTGGTGGAGGTAGAGATCGGAGGACGAGCTCATTGTAATGCATGGAACAGAATGAGGAATGGTATCAAACATGTGCCAGTCCTCCGATTTCATCCTCCACCAGACCCCCTTGATCTGGACTGTGCTGTGAAAGTGAATCTTAAATACACAAGCTGAGGCTGTCAAGATGGACTTGAACTGTGTTATGAATTATGACAATAGCTTGAGCAGTCTCTGTCAATATGGTTGTGGAGGAACAGGGCCTGTCAGCACCTTGTCTGAGCTCCCTGTCATGTCAAGTCCCCCTGCTGTCTGTGGATCCTGCACTTCTGGTGTCATGTACCTGGAGACTGTTGTCAATGACTTTCCTGTTCCAGCCCTGACAGGAGAGTTATTTCTGTTTAATTAGCAAATGGTTGTTAATTAATGTAAATAAGGGAGTGACTCAGCCTCCCCTGGGACTGCCATAATAATTGCGATTATGACCTCATCATGATGAAATACAAACAGGTCACACATTTCACACGCTGTCATTAGTCCATCACATCGACACTTCATCAGTATTCTAAACTGCTTCAATCAGTTTGTGATTCAATCATAACTGTGTCAACAGTCATGATCATGTCAGACACACTTTAAATACTGTGTAATAAACCACACACTGGTGATGGTGAAACCACACACTGATGAAATGGTGCAGTAATATTCTGCGGAATGTCCTTTCTGACTTGCATTATTGACACACTCGTCACTACTACTGCTAAACAAGCCCATTTACCAATGAAACCCATGATTGGAATGATTCATAACCACATAGAGGGATAGTATAGACACTGGAGATCAATAGAAATTGACATTCAGATATGTAGCTAGTAATGTTTTGGGACACAGACCCCAAAATGTATTATTGTTTAGTGGTGCCTGTTAAAATAAAAAATAGTAATTCATAAGTTATTACTGTGTAATTACCATTTCACCATGTACTGAATATGTAAATACCAGTATATTAGGATACTGTACTGTCTACTGATAGCCTAGCCTTCATTAGGACATTGTGCTGATAAGCCTAGCCTCCATTAGGATACTGTACTGTACTGATAGCCTAGCCTCCATTAGGATACTCTACTGTACTGATAGCCTAGCCTCCATTAGGATACTCTACTGTACTGATAGCCTAGCCTCCATTAGGATACTGTACTGTACTGATAAGCCTAGCCTCCATTGGGATACTGTACTCTACTGATAGCCTAGCCTCCAGGTCTCTCTGGTAGCCTGTTGTGCATCCAGATGGGCAGCAGTTTAATGCTGAGATGATAATAACAGAGTGCTGGGTGTGATAAACTGGCCCAGCACAGGAGGGATCGTTAAACCTTCACTCACAGTCTCTCAGACAGTCATTGACTTGTGCAAGAGTGAGCGCCGCCACTGGCCACAGTGAGGTGAACTAACTCATTCAGCATGTTCCAAAGTAGGCTACTACTCTCCATCAGAAGGGGCGCACTCCGCTCCGTCCGACCCGATGTCCTTTCTCACTTCTCTCTCCTGAACATTCACAAGCCATTCCTTTCTCACTTCTCTCTCCTGAGCCGGTCATTCCATAGAGCCTAGGCCCTAGAGAGAGGCAACATCGAACTTGACTATTCAGGGAAAATAGACAAGCCACCTATTGCCAAACAATAAACATTCGCAAATATTGCATTGGTGATAAATCAATGATGTGTGTCATCTAGTTATTTGGAGCTCTGGTCCAACTAGAGCAGGCCTCGGCCTAATGAAAGTTACATGTTAAAATGTGTGGGCATCCGTCCAGAATCCTGAGGGTGGACAGACACATTAGCCAGAGCTGTCTGCCTCCAGGCTGGTAATGCCCAGTGGGTGGAAGCAGGCAAAACAAGCTGAAAACAACTACAGCAGGCAACACACAAAATATCTTTCAAATACTGTTAAAGAGTAGAGGCAAAATGTACAAAATAAATTAAAAAGAGAAGTAGCCAGCAGGTATCAACACAATTAAACAGGCAAGCAACAGGAGTGAAAATATGTTCATGAGTAAATGACAATACACGCCCCATGCTTACTGCAGTAGCTTTGAAAACCATGCTGCCTGAATAGCCTACGTTTTCATAAAATAGTTTTGTCATTATCTGAAGAGGGACCAGCAGCATTGTGTTAATACCATTACTATGACATTAAAACGACACGCAATAACTCCTTTCTAAAGTCGGTCTCTCTCTGAAAACTGTTTCATTTGGTTTCTTACCTTATGAGAGAACTTGTCACACAGCAGGTTAACGAATCCAAGACAGTCGGTTTGCGTCTCACCAAATGTCACTCCTGTAGTTTCCAAACACATCCAGCAGAAAACATGCCTTTACCGTAACTGCACTAGTAGATGATTTCGCGCGCAAAGTGTTCAGAGGGCTACACGACAGCTTCAATGAATCTGAGTAGCGTCACACAGCTAGCTCATCCTCAAGGCTTCTAGCTACCTTAACTACAACCGCACGTCGTTGTACATCAAAAGGGTGTGTGTGTGTGTGTGTGTGTGTGTGTGTGTGTGTGCGTGTGTGCGCGTGTGTGCGTGTGCGTGTGTGTTGTCGTGTCAGTGTGTGTTCCCTTGTCATATGTGTTCCCCCTCTATTAATTGTGGTTTTAAGAGGTATCTAAACTTAATGATGGATTAATTACGTATGTCACCATTGCATTCCAAGTGTTTTCATGCATTTTTAAGAATATTCTAACATGAATTATGTAATTCAGAACATTAATTTTTGTTATCGTGATTTGTCAATTTAATACCAAAATTAAACCAATATTTTTGACTTGAATGATACTAACATCGCATAATCAAGTTATGTTTCAACCTTTCGTTGAGCAGAAACATGAGTCTTATAAAAGCCTTGCTTTTAATAAGCCAGCTCTTTGTAATATTTTATTCTATAATTAGTATTAATTTATTTAAATGTCTATATTGTAGGCCTACGCAGTTTATTCCCATAATGTCTTGTTTTTATTATTGCCATTTCATATTATTTATGAAAGATAGTTGTCATACAACGGTTGCGTGGTAGGTGGGTTTGGGGGGGGGGGACATGTTTGAGCCGGCATTTGTGGAGGCTGTGGTCACGATACTTCATTGTTAAATGAGTTACAGCAACCTTAGTTGTGTAATGTGCTATGATATTCTATCTTGTAGGCTATCTGGGGTTCTGGTTCGGTCAGATGATTACACTGCAATGAGGCGTGCCTTGGCAGGTGAGACATTGAGACACTGACAACATGGCAGGCGTGAAAAAACTATGAAGGCAAGCAAGCAAAGATGAGAATATTAGGCGACGTTTTTTAGGACATTAGTAATATGCCTCATTGCCACTTAGCCCCTTAGCCTCGCGCAGCCTACAAAATGTATTGTTTTATTGTTCTATTTTGTACATTTGTAAATTTGTTATTGCTATTTTGTTAATATTTTGCTATTTTGTAGATTTCTTGACAATATTAGCTTTTTTTTTTGTATGTATGTGCAAATATACTTGGCCAAATAAAAGAATTCTGATTCTGATTCTGATTCAGATGCAACACATGCGTTGGCTGATCTAACGTGATGAATTGTTGGGCTTTATAATTTACCTACATTATTTCACACTCACATCAGGCCCTGTCTGAGGCCCCAGGCAATTGCCTATGTTTATGTTATGGTAAGTCTAAGTCTGCCTCTGTGTGTGTGTGTGTGTGTGTGTGTGTGTGTGTGTGTGTGTGTGTGTGTGTGTGTGTGTGTGTGTGTGTGTGTGATGGCAAACTCTTCAACCTCAGCAGATTCTCTTTCTCTTTGTTCCTCTCAGTTCCCATGTTTACATGCCAATCTAAACGATTGTTTGCGGAGTGTCACAGCTGCACAGCCTCACCAGTGTTCACAGTTTGATGCAAGGTGTCAGATGTGGAGAGGTGACAGGAGACATCACCATGGAAACAGACACTCCAGCGGTGCAGTTGGGGACAGGTGGGACATCCTGACTGTTGTTGATTCATCTAGACAATTTTTCATTGTCTACAATACAACCCTAACCCTTCCCTTTGCATATTTTTGTTGTGATACAGCAACACATCAAAATGCAAAGGTGGACAATAGCATGAATTGAAATTTAAAAACTGGAAATCAGATAATGTCTTCAGAACACTTAAAAAAGAAGGAGAAAGTTCTATCCTGGAAAAAAGGTTTCAGGTAGAACATTATAGTTCTACTTCGCGACGCAGCCCATTACTCCATCTCCCCCGGAGTGGCAGGCCCATTGATTAGATCTCATCCAATCTGCAACGGTAATAACGAATCGGAGTCCGAATATATAGTCTGCATTGCGCATACAATTTCTAAGACAGGATGAGGGTCTTTGAAATAGGAAAAGCCCAGGTGTTTCCGCTTTTAACCAGACGAGTGGCAACAATTACTCACCATATACTGTAGGCCTACTTGGTGCACAATGTTTGCACCCAGGTGCGTAATGTTGCCAGGCATAAAAACAGATTATGAATCCTGTTTGGCACTTAGCACTGCTGGGTGGAAATTGTTTACAATGATTTACAAGGGTCTAAATTATTTATAAATTAAATACATATATATGTATACGTATACATAATTTAACTAAATTATGTATACGTACCCTACGAAGTCCCGTCCAACATCTCCCTGCACCAGATGAAAGACTGGCTGATGGCTGGGAGGGTCTTCCTGGAAGAGTAAGATAAGCTTTGGTGTTCAGAAATAAATAATTGTCAACTGCTTGCTGCACTTCAATCCGAGATAGTAACATTCACTTTAAAAAAGTTAGAAACTAGATTTCTTCAGTTAATCAGATATGATGCACATGGAGAGAGAGAGAGAGAGAGAGAGATCTGAGTTATGGTCAGCTACTTAGCTGAACTGGTAAGGATTTTCGCATAGTAAGCCTACATACATATTCACTGAGAATCACAAAATGGTAGTGATTTTATTTCTGTTGGGTAAGCAGTAACATTTACAATAGCATATCTGTCTATATTCAGCCTGGAATGCACAGAGGCGCCTCCACCTGGAGAAGATGAAGCAGGAGCTCCGCAGAAAGCAGCGCCTGTCAGTGCAGTTCTACAGAACGATATGTATCACAACATCCTGTTGTCTTGTCTAGGAACGCCAGAAAGGCCTTCATTGAGTTGATTTAATTATCTACTGTATCTCTCTTTCCCTTGCCCCCCACTCTCTTTCTCTCTCTCCCTCCTATGAAGACAACCACTGAGGGGCTGCAGCTGTTCATTGAGGAGCTTCACCTGGCAGCAGAGACAACTGCTAGCCTGATCCTCCTCCCTGTCTTCGCTGAGTTGCCTACCTCCATCATGCGTGGGCCCAAGAGGGAGAAGAGGCACAGGACCACACACTATGACCATACAGACCTTGCTGAGCTCGGTCAATGATGACCTCATCCCAGAGGTGGTGAGGTCTCTCTGAAACACCTCCAAGAGGATGGGCCAATGGGGAACAGGCAGTCTCAACAGTCTGATAGGACCAAGATGGAGGCCAGAAAGCGTGCTGACGTGGAGGAGGTCCATTGGGCTGGTAGCCCAAGCTGTGGTGAAATACTTGAGGCAGTATGGGGACGTCCCGATGGCACATCTCACTGCCATCAGCAAAGATGTGTCACAGGACATGGTGCGGGCATTGGTGTGGTTGTGGTTTTATATGATGTATTGATTTCTGTATTTTTACTGTTTTATTTGTTTTTTATGTGTTGTATTTGTGTTTTCCCTGTATACATAAAGGTTTAATAAACCAATAAATAGTTATCACTGATAAAAGTGACATAGGTCAGTAAGGGAGTGCAGTGATGATTGGTCTGTGGTGTTGATCTTGTCCATTGGTCTGGACGTCTGTTCTCCTCGACAGGACATGCAGATGGTGAGTCTGAGGACAGAAACAGCTCCCTCTGGTGGGGTTTCCCCTCAGACCATTAGAAATCCAAGGCCTTGTTCAAAAAATACTATAAATAAATCCTTCCTTTGTTTAATCACTGGTCGAACGTGATTGGATTGATCAAAGCAGGCCTTTTACTGCAATGCTTTCACCAGTTAAGTCATGTCAAGTCAGTGATTACCACAAGGAAAGGAAAAGGAGGGATGCATTTAGGCCAAAATTGAGATTTGATGAGAAGAGGTGAGAAATCAAAATTTGCCTGTAAGATTGAAGTAACACATCAAATAGTTGATATTCTCCACAAAGGACTGCATATACACTGTAGATTTAATTACAAAAACATATTAAGCATTTTCTTGTATTAGATCAGTACTTACCATGCATGACCGGCTAAAATAGAATTTATTCAGATATCATTTCTGAGGAAAATTCTATTTCAGTCCGTCATGGAACAGTACCTAACAATGGAAAAAAGCAAAAGACCATTACATTCGGTTTATTTGTTAGTCAGCATAAAACTGCCAAAATGGCTGGAAGGTCTTATGCAATCTACCAGGTCAACCATCTACACATGAAATCAACCGCCTGCTGTAACCAGGCAACTATCGCAGCCTACTGAAAAATACATCAGTGTTAGGTTATAAAAAGACTACATCAGGCCACATGGACTACTGTTCATCTCCCAAATCAACTAGTATGGGTTAAGCCTGCTCAATATGCCTTTCCCGGACATTGTCCATACATGAAACAAAATGAGCTTATTGGGGTTGAAGTATCTACTCCATTGGCCAATGCACCTCAAAACAGGACAGACAAAAACAATAATTTATTCTCACAAAGAAACTTTATGTTTTCAAGTATTCAAAACTGTTTAAATAAGTACAAGGTGTGTTCACATAATCTACATATTGGACAATAGAAGCACTGCCCCTTTTTCAAATTCTGTTGAAGTGTTTCCCACTATAACAACCCAGCAAATCTTTAAAATGTCCACCACAACCATTTCACACTTCTCTCTTCTTTTTTTTTATTTTATATAAGTCATCGATGGAACATCTGGACAGCTGGCTATGACAGAGACACACAGAGTAGACAGTACGTCTGGGACAGCATACAGTGTAGAATGGAAAGGTGACATCCAGGGTTCGAATTACACATTTACTCTTGGGGGGGTGTCCGACTTAGATAATTTTGACGATTGGTAATTCAAACCCTGGTGACGTCCACACAACTGAGGGGACACACTTCAGAACTGTGATAAGCTGCTGCTGGTGATATGAACAGTACAGAACAACAGAAATAAGGAGGGCTATGTTCCATCGTACACACCAGTGGACCACATAGACCGCATGGCCAATACATGACCGGCCCCATTCTAAGTGGTACGCGAGAGTGGATATTGGAACATAACCAGGGGGTTAACATTCATCCCAGTTGTTCCCTTGATCCATTTGGCAGTTCAGTACTTCAACTCAACAAAAAAAGGACAGAAAGACGGGGGGGTCGTATAGTTAGAGCAAAACCAGAAATAGAGTAGCCTATTCATTGTTGTTGACCAACATTCCAAGTTAGGGTCTAAATCAGCCTGTGTCCAGGACATGGTGATGCGTGGAGGTTCATAGTTAAGGCACCTAATGCTGTGGGATAAATTATTGGCCAATTTAGTTGGCATCATTTGGCAAAATCTCTATGATGTCCATATGATGATAATGCTTCCGTGTTTCAAATGGTTGGGATTATGGCATCAATGACAGCAGGCACAGAGTTCCAAATAACCCCTAGTCCCAACATCCAAAGCACTACTGTATAACTGAGATGATTGGATATATATAGAAAAATAATATGGTAAAGGCATCATCTTGTTCTTTGACTGACTGGAGGAAATGTAACCATATTGCTTCCGCCTATCCAAGCCTCTCAGATCCACAGAAATGGCTGCAAAGAGGAGGATCGGGTTCAATTTGGAATTCAGCAACAGACCAAGACAATGGCCTTCGTGGGTGATTAAATGGCCATGTCCAACCAACATTTTCTAAAAATACTGGTACTTAGAGCTTTTAAAGCCACTGTCTGTAAGATTCCAAATCGTGAAATTACCCCTTTATTTTGAAGAATATGGCCGCTAGATGTTAATTTGATCAGTAGAATTGCCTCACATCATTGCAACATAACACTCTTCGATGGTATGCACACCTTACAGACTGTGGATTTTAAGTTTGCTCTCACTATGATGGTCTTTCTATCAATGACCTAGTACTACATGTTGGCTACCCTTTCAAACTAGTAGGTGGTCAACTGGAATAGCACCAGAAAAGCAAACAACCAAACAAAAACAAACACATACTACAGATCCTGGCTACTCCTCTAGTGTGTGTATCTATAAGTCAGTAACTCATTGATCTGATCTCAATCACAGTCAGGAGATGCCACATTCACCTTGCCCTAGGACCACAACACAGTAACTGATTGGTGTTGCAGAGGATTTGATTAACAACAACTGATTCTTCTGTAGAACATGGGACAGTATCTCTGTACATTACTTTTCTTATGAATTACTTCATTATGACATGATTTAAAAAAAGAAAGAAAAAAAGAAAAGAAATACAGACCACCCCAACACACACATATGCTACTGAACCCTGGAAGTGACCTTTATAGTGATTAGTGTTTGAAAGCTTGAACTACCTGTAAGTGCCATGTTCCCATTGGCATAGTTTGAGTATCTCCAGATCGAACTGTAATTACCAAAACGTGGGTCTATTTCTCCTTTATCTGTGTAGAGTACTTATCGAGCCATCAACAGTTGTGTGCTTTTTACTTGATGCAGTTTTTGGAGCTAGGGCATACTGTACATTCTCTTACAAATAGCAACAATTTGCCACATAGCGTGCAGCTACAGAAAAGCAGATGGAATACTGGGGATGACATTCAGAAATAGAAATCTAACGTGATTCCAGTGGTAAGACTGTGTGCACTAGGGCCGAACTCTAACTTGAGAACCCCGCTCTTAACCTGGATTTCTGCATGTATCATGCATTGATATCAATGGGGAAATTTGCACTTAGAATCTAGTTCAGCACATGGATATCAAGTCAGGATTAAACTGGCCAATGGAAACATGGTACTTATATTTCCAACTGAACTGACTGATCAGAATGTTAACGGATCTACATTCCCATACATCTTTGTCTTTACAAAATAACTCTGGGTTTGCCAACAGAATGTAGAACTGCGTACTGTGAGACAAAAATAAAAATAGAAGTTCAATAAAAGTCTGCCTATAGGACAGATAGGGATAGTCACCGGCCATACTGTACACTTTCTACAATGTCCATTAGGAATAAAAACAACAGAACAAGTGCATTCACTTAATTTACAGAAAACTTTTCATTTTGATTCTTTTTTTAATTTTTATCAGCAACTTTTTTGTTTTGTTTTTAAATTACTGTACTTGTTTTACATCAACAGGACAGTTGATTAGTGAGTCATGTGTGTATGTACAGGTAAAGGTGGGAGTCAGTGAACTCCAGAGCTTATTAGGCACAGAGCCACAGACATACAGAGTTTGGCCAACTACGCTCCATTCTTGGCACCAAACATTCCATGACAGCAACATTATCATTTACATTCTGATTAGAATGCGGTTGTCATGAAACCTTTGGTGCCAATTTGGACCCCATGAAAATTCTAAGTCTCAGAGTTGACTAAACCATGTATATCTATGGGTGTGATCACGCGTTGAGTCTCAGGGACTGGTCTTCTCTCCTCCTGGAAGAGATGTCTATGTCTATGGAGTCTTTTCCCAGGATCAGACGCAACCGCTTAGCTGGCGGGAGTGGAATGAAATCGTCTTCAAACTCATTGTCAAAGTAGTCATCTTCGTCATCATCATCATCGTCATCATCCTCTTCCTCCTCCTCTTCCTCATCATCTTCCTCCTCCTCCTCTTCTTCCTCTTCCTCCTCCTCCTCTTCTGATGAAGACTCGTCCAGGACTTGGTGGGTCCTGTGTCCTCCTCCGTTCCTGGTCTCCAGAACCTCTCCGGCCATGTCTCGATTGTAGCCCAGAGGGTCTGCTTGTGTCTGGGTGACCCTCCTCCCGTCCTCCTCCCTCTTCAGCTGTATCTTCAGCTTGGTGGACGAGCTGTGGCTCCCGGGGGGGGCGTAGCCCCCGTTCAGCTTGGCCACGTGGTACGAGCTGCCTTTGTCCTTATCATGGTGGTCCTTGCTGAACTTGATACTGATTTTAGAGGTTGAGGAAGCGGAGGATGAGGAGGAGTTGACCATGGTGGCGGGGGTGTTTGCGACGGTGCCCATGGTGACCTCACCACCGCCGCAGGGCTCGTTGGTCTTGCTGCTGCTGCTATCCCTCCGCCGGCGGAGCGTGAGCTTGGGGATCCCCGTGCTGTTTTCCAGGATCAGCTGGGCGTCGTAGCGCGTGATCCTCCTCTTCTTCTTCCCCTTACTGCTCTGTGAGTGTGAGGAGCGGCAGCTGCTCTTACCCTTGTCTCTGCCTCTGTCCCGGTCCCGGTCCCTGTCCCGGCGGAGAGGCTTGCTGCCGTTAGCAACCCCATTGTAGTCCCTGTGCCGGTGCCGGTGCCGCTCGGTGCCGGGGAGGCCCAGCAGCATGCTACCACAGTCCGCCATGTTGGTGGCGTGAGCGACTGCAGGCGCCACCGGCGTGTACGGCTCACCGTAGGAGATGTCCTCGCATTTTATCGTCCGTTCGGGCTGGGTCAGCCGGCTACGGCGGGTGCAGGCTCCTTCTCCTCTCCTGGTGTAGCGGCCAGTCTCCAGCACCGAGCCGTGGTTGAGGTACTCTTCCAGGTCGCATGGTTCAGTCTTAATGACCATGCCGCCAGGGACCGCCGGGTTGTGGCCTTCCAGAGGCTCTATTTTGACCTTCACACCACAGCCAGCCTCCTGGGCCTTGACCAGGGTCCTGGTGGACCTGCGAGTTCTGTAAGTGCAAGCCTGGCTGCCCTGGCAGACGGGAGGCGCCACCCCCGGTACGGTGGTGTTCTCTCTGGCAGCGTGACGGGTAAGGCATCCCCGCTGGCCCAGCCCCTGACCCCCTGGTCCCTGTGGTGCATCCTTCTTCACAGAGACCCCCTTACACAGCGGTGGCCCCCCCTTGGACTCCCTGAGACCCAGCCTGGCCCCCACCACCTCCCCCCGGGCCGATGCTACCTTGGGGGCCTCTGCCCCTCCCCGACTGCCACGGCTCCGCAAGCGGACTTTGGTGAGCGAAGGCCTGGAGGGTTTGGATCTTAGTCTCTTTGGTACCCTGTTATTGTTCATATGACTTTGTTTAGAAGGTGAGGTAGAGGTGAGAGCTCTCGAGAGAGACTGTCGGGTTTGAGTCCTGGTTTTGCTGAACTTCATGCCTGGTGAAGTCCTTTTCCTTACAGCTGAAGATAAGAGTGGAAACAAAACAAAGTCAGGTATGACTTTTATCAAATACATGCTTTGTGTAATTTACGTACAAATGCACACGGCACTTGATTCATTTTGGCCTTTACAATGGAACCAACAGAACAGGCCAGAAAGTGCAAACTCAAAGCTAAATCAAGTGCACCTCTGTATTTGACCCAGGTCTGAAACCATGTGTATCCGAATCTTACATGTGTGTGTTTTTGGCATGTCCTGAGAGTCTCCGTCTGTGTGTGAGCCGACAGAGTGACTGTCCGAGCTGCGGCTGCCCTCCCCCAGCTTCTTCAGCCTGTTCAGACGCTTGTCCGTCTCTCTCAACCCATACTTGCTGTTGATTACTGGCACCTCTGCAGGCAGACCCGCTTTAGACTTGAAAGCACCAGTGCCTCGTCTGTGAGACAAAAACACAAGGGATAAACAAATCAATGAATACTTTTTTTCCCCATGTGAAAAACAGACAAAAAAGAAATAAAATAACTTTTAATAAATTACTTTAGTCATTAGAAAACGGATGAGAAGACCGTACGAACCGTTCACAAGTATAGCATTCACAAAACTCATTGTTTTCCCCGAAGAATCCATCGCCGTAGTAACATGAAATCTCCTCCCCGGGTTCGATGTCCCTCAGCACCTTAACACAGGCAGTGTCACGACCCGTCGACACAAACTACAACACAGGAAGACATGTTTCATCAACATGGTATCACTTTCATTATATAGTTATTCGACAACATGTGACTAAATTCAAACAAAATACAAGAAGTGTGCAGGTGAGAAAGAGGATCTATACAAAAATAATTTCACCTGAAGTACATCACTCCATATGAAAGCTTTGTGATGACACTCACCTTGCAATTGGGCCTGCAATCTGAAAGTACAAAACACAAGATTAGCATCTCATATTCCTCACAGAGGGCACAGCATATGTTTAAAGTCCCGGTAAAGTGACTTTGATTTTCAAAATCATTTCTGGTTAGGTTACCTACTTAATTCCTACAATTACCCTAATTCCTAAAACTTTAATTAGTCAAAGAGAAACAAGTAGCAGCTGTGTTGCTAATCACAATTTCTCAAGCCAAGATAGGATTGTCCGGGCTTGTCGCTCGCATTTTTGATTGACAGCTCCTCTCCGGAGTAATTCGTACCTAGGTTCAATGTTATTCTGCTGGCTATAACGATTACCAATTCGTTAGCAGCCTAAGGTGTCTCTTATGTGGATTTATGCAGCATTTCTGTTTGCAGTTGGATGCTGTTATATTAAAAGGCATTTTCTGGATTCACTGTGCCAATCATATGTCTCATAGGAATCCATTGGGCGAAGTAGTTACCATGTATTTATGCATCATCAATGGTGTAAGCAAAGCTTCTTTAAGGGAAGCAGGTTCACTCCACCGCCATCTTGGCGACGCCTCTTCGGGCGTTTATTTGAAATAAGGAGGACAAACGCTGTTTTCATAGACAGGTCGCCTATGGGAGGGCAGGACAAAATCGTGAGAAAGCTGCGATACTAGCAACGCAAACCTAGCAACGACAACCTTTTTTATTTTTTTTATATATGTTTTTAAGGGATTTTCTGATTTATTGGGATAGAGACAGTAGAGGTTGACAGGAAGGATGGGTGAGAGAGAGGAGGGATGACATGCAAGATATGTCAAGGGTCGGAATTGAACCAGGAACCTTGCGATTATGTGGTATGCGCATTAGTGTGCTACGCCACTAAGCGCCCACGACAACTTTCTAATGTATAACTGTGTGGTAATTGGTCATACATTTATTTCCATGTGGGACTGGCGCCATCTTCCCTGTCTCTCGCAAAACCAATAGTTAATCAAGCGAGTGGTATATCTCTAGTATATACAATCTCTTGTGTAAGCAATATAGTGACAGATCCACCCAACCAATCAGAGTGCTAGATGGAGATCCAACCATACTGCAAGTCCCATTTAAATGGAATCTGATGAAGCACCCATGTTCTAGGTAAGGCAGGGAGGAGGAGGTGCACCATGGTCTAGGTGAGGCTGGGAGGAGGTGCACCATGGTCTAGGTGAGGCTGGCAGGAGGTGCACCATGGTCTAGGTGGGGCTGGGAGGAGGTGCACCATGGTCTAGGTGGGGCTGGGAGGAGGTGCACCATGGTCGAGGTGAGGCTGGGAGGAGGTGCACCGTAGTGTAATTGGGGCTGGGAGGAGGTGAGGCTGGGAGGAGGTGCACCATGGTCTAGGTGAGGCTGGGAAGAGGTGCACCATGGTTTAGTTGGGGCTGGGAGGAGGTGCACCATGGTCTAGGTGAGGCTGATAGGAGGAGGTGCACCATGGTCTAGGTGAGGCTGGGAGGCGGTTGCATCCAGTGAATTTCACCAACGGTACAGAGTTGAGGAGGTGCTAAAATGCGAGGCGAGGACTTCAACCAGATTTTTTTTTTTTTTCAAATAAATCATTGAATGCACACTGTGCTCACCAGTGTAATGCTGGCAACAAAAACCCCGTCAGCTAACTTGTGCAATGCGTGCAAATCGAGTTGTAAACAAGGGAATGGGCGTAGGAATGTGGTCATTACGAGCGACATAGATGGAGCTACAGCGAAGAGTTTAAAGAGGTGTGGACTTGCTGGTTTACTGACAACTTCCCTCCCCACTTTTACTTCCTTCAGCCAGAATCGCAATCAAGAGATGAGATTCTGGATTCTGAGATTATCATATTGCTCACACCAATCTAATCCTCAAATCTACAGAACTGGCTGGGAATAGGGAATCATTTGGATTGTCTTCTGTACCATGGTTGATGAAGGCTGCAGGCCCAAGCCACAGCTGAGCACAGTTCTTGCGTGTGGAGTACATGACACTGAAGTCATTCTCCCCGTGTCGGAGCAACATGTTCTCCTCGCTCTCTGACAGCTCGGCGATGCAGCCCACCAGATACTCAATCTTATCATTCCTCTTCCTGCAGAGGGGCACAGAGACATGATGGAGGGATAACCAAACAATTGAAACATAATTGAGGCTGACAAGCTTGAGCCACGGTTGAGAGTGGAAATTAGCAGATGGCAATGTAGCTATGTAGATAACTCGGGTGGCATACATCCCTGGTAAATAACAACTAAATTAATGCTTGAGCCACAGTTGATAAAAGACAGAGACGGCTGATATTTACACATTAATATAGAATATAGTGACAAATGGATTACTCTGGATGACAATATGTAGGCTAGCCATTCTAATTAACTGTAGAGGTTGATGTCATGTGATTTGCGGTAAAAAGGCAGCAGGTCCTCACCACTCCTTCGTTGCCACGATCTTGGCTCCATTTTGCTCTGAAGAGTAGCGATTGCAAGGGAGGATCTCAAATCCACTGTCGGTGGCAAACATCCGCAGATACACAAACACCTGTTACACCGGGAAAAAAAACATTCACCAATTAGAGTTGTCATTTAAGGACGGACAGATGGACCGACAGAGAGACAGACAGGAGTTGTAGTGAGATCTCACATGCTGTTTGAAGAGCCTCTCCTGGGCCTTGGTCTTGTGGAGGAAGTGATGTCGGGACCAGTCCCCGGACGTCAGTGCTCTGAAGGCCTTCTCCAGGTTGTCATGCTTCTTGAACCGCTCGATGATGTCCTTCAACTCCTCCTGCCTTCCCTTGATTGGTCGAAACCTGTCATGGAACCAGAGTACAACGCAAAAACATTCAGGCCCTGTCCAGAAACACCCCCTAGCCCCTAAAACCTTGACTGTAGTGTAGATCTGGCCAACATGCCACCTTGCATACCGGAGCATTGTGGAGCGAATACCCTCTTGTTACCTATTAAATAATGTTAGGTCTATACATGTGTCTAGGGGCTGGGGGTTGTTTCTGGACAGGACCTCAGTTTCCTGATGATGTAGCAACAAAGTGTTTTTGAAGAACTACACTAACTATTGCTAAATTCCAAATCGATCCATAGCCTCTACCGCCTAGACACTTGTGTGTTTTTAGAGTAATGGATGGCTGTGAGCAGCATTACACCTAGCCAATCAGTGGGCAACATGCAGCTTCCAACCACACCACTTACACCCATCAGGTTTTATTGTGATTCAGCAGTATTACTCTGCCCCGTGACCAGGGTGAGGGGCCACAGACCTGGTGTTCATCTTGTGAGTCTGGAAGCCCAAGTAGGGGTCGAGGATGAGGCTGGTGGTCATGTCATCGTTCTCACACAGCTCCTTGGCCGTCATCCCTGAAGAGGGTACATAACGCCTCTCTGCCTCCAGGCTGGCCGCAGCGAACCCTGAGGACATGAGAGCTACATCAGGACATGAGGGCAAACACACACACACACAAAATTAGGCTAATGCTACTTTAATGAGTAGTAAAAACATTGTCACAAAAAATATAAAATGAGAATGCAGCCAAGAGAAGATAAACATGAGGGGGAAATGCTGAGAAGTGTTTGCTGAAAAGGATTGTTTAACTAATCTACATCATTGGTGGAGTCTCTAGTTAACTACAGCATATCTGTCAGGTATAGTAGAGTCTCTAGTTAACTACAGTGTATGTCAGAGCAGGTACAGTACAGCAGGTCCACTCACGGCGGCTACATCTCCTGCTGCTGGGATGACTCTTGCTGGGCCTCAGGGAGGAGGAGCGCTGGGCCTGGGGGTGCTGCTGGGCCTGGGAGCGGGTCTGGCTCTGGCTCACGGGCTGCTGCTCACTGGAGAACCTGCTGCTTCCGTGTCGTCTGCCATTTAATACCATGTTCTTGGATTCGCCCAGCCACTTCATACCCACAAGCCCCCCGGTCCAGGTGCATTTAGTCTCTGAGTGGAGGGGGCGCTCTGCAGTGGGGAAGGCTGGAGGTTAGGGCTGGAGGGTAGGGCTGGAGGGTAGGGCTGGAGGGTAGGGCTGGTCTCCTGTGATGGGCAGAGTGGTAGTTAATAACCTGTTAGTGACCCTGCACAAACACAGACATGTTTCTTTCCCACTCTCGTTCTTTCTCACACACACACACACACACACACACACACACACACACACACACAGACACACACACACACACACACACACACACACACACACACTTCATGTGCAACAATGTCTTCATCCTAGACTTGAGCCAGGGCCATAGATAAACATACATCATCTAAATCTCCATATCAACATCAAATGTCTGACAGCCAACAATGCAATTAACATGAATATGTTTGTGGAAATGGGAGGAAACATGTAAATGCCACTTCATACTCCGAATGTATCTACAGACTGCCAATCGCTATAGGTAGGAGGGTCGTTTCTATGACATGAAAAGCTTTAACAGATTTCTAGACTCGGACGCAAGTGTGCATCAAGTTGACCTGCAGCGCCCCTTGTGGTAACAGGAGGTCGCTCTGGCCCGCTCAAGTGCATTGCTACATTTGGATGAGATGAAGAATAGGTGACCTAACGACCACAACATACTAAATCTTAGGAAGGAACACATAGGAAGGAAGTTTGTGTAAGTTAATAGACACAGAGTTGATCGAGTAGCTGACTTGGCTAGCCGTACACAAAGCGGATCGCATCGAGCCCAGGTATCAGTGATGATCATCAACACAGTAATGATGTGGCTAGCGACATCCTTGCCTGTTCTGTTAGACCGGAGGAAAAGCTAGGTCGGAGGGGCGATAAAAGACCCGATGTTGTCATTGACCACAAGACAGGCGTGGCAATCAATATGGAATGGCCAATCACATGTACATTGCCAACAAACAACAATCACTCACAATACGACAGAGAGTCGTTGAATGGTCTGTCAAATTCTACGGCACAGCTATCTAGCTAGTAGAGGAACCCGGAAGACCACCGATAAGCTTGCCATTTCTCAAGCTAGGCCTGATATCTATTATAATGGAAACCGACTAGCTAACTAAACATTGTCGGTAACGTTACATTGGCTGTAGTTAGCTACTGTTAGCTACAAATAGCTAGCTAATTTGTTACAGTTAGCTGGCACTATTAGCTATGCAGCTAACCCGATTGGTATTATTTGCTCAACTCAGCGACGTTATGCTTACATCCCACACAAACCAATCTAACTAGCTGTTAGCAAGCTACCTGGTTAGCCGGCTAACCAGCTAGCTAATTACGTTGATCGTAGCTAACAGCAGCAGCTAGCTTGCACTTGTTAGCATGCTAGCTAGTACTAGAACGCTTATCAATATAAGTTTATCCCGCATGTTGCAAAGCGAACGACACAAGCTTGCTACAAATAATAAGCCAACGTAGTGGTTATAAAAAAAACAGCAACCCGCTAGTTATGTTTAAAGAGAGATCGTAAACAAACCTTACTACCAGGTGTATCTCGAATTTCCCGACAAACATTCTTTGTTAGCTATGTTTGAAAACAGACAAGACAACAACACTCCGAGGGCCTCACGGGTCTGACTAATACCTGGAAAAACAACGTTCCATGAAAACTAACAAACTTGTGTAAATGTAAAATGCATACAAACCCTATTGATATCATTGCAGCTCCCTAACGAAAATAATGTAGAAGCAGAAAACTTTAATAAACGTGTATTTTTTATACAGTTCCATCACTAGGACGTTCAATTCCATTTCAGCAATTGGACTGGACTGCCTTGACAGTGACACCCGTGGATGATGGTTGCTAATCTAACTAGCAGTTAGGGTTCGGTCTAATTGCTGGGATGTAATGGAACGTTCACTATGTGAACATGTTTAGCAATGTTCCACAAGAAAGTTTCACATTCATTAAGTGTATTTCTTATTTACTGAGAGCTTCCGATATGTACAATACGTTCAAGACGAATGCATATATGCATTTGGTACAACGTTAAATGTATAGTGTGAAACACTCCACGGAATGTTGTCGTTCCAGTGATTAGTCATACCCGCTGTCAGGTAGCTTATATTGCTAGCTAGCAGAGGCCGTTAGCTAACTAATTGTTACCAAAATATTCTCTCAGCCAGCTGACTAGCGCAGTTTGCATTGTCGAAAACATCGCTGGTCTTGCTAGAACTAGCTGGCTGGCTACACTATTGCTTGCTAGTTTTACTGATGATAACTGAACACATTTTTCACCCGTAGGGAAAGTGGGCAAATTCATTGTTTTACAATTACCATTCCAGCTAAACACATACAGTAAATACTCACTAAATGTTTTCTTCTGAGAAAAAAACAAACAGTTAGTCCTTCAAAACAATCCAGAATTGGCACGGCACTCTAAAACGAAAATATCGGAGGAAACAAAATTCTTCAGAAATTAACATTAAAATTCAAGATGGCGGCTAGCACAGGAGCGCAGCACAGCCATCCAGAAAAAATAGATCCAATGAATACTCCAGCCATTCTGGTCTTTTCGCTCAAATCAAGTGCAATAGTTTAACATTTCATATCTATCAAACTTATTGTCATGCAATTCAGTTAACACGGGTGGTTTGGATATATATATATAGCAGTGCTCTTGATTTGGAAAGATTCTCGGATGTACACAAAAGTAGTGCTGCATAAACAAACCTCTTAAAGCGCTTCCTTAGAATTCAACGACAACGATAGGATCTATGCTCTGCAGTGAAACTCACACAGATAGACCAAGTTAGCAGCAGCCAGTGTTGTCAGTCTGCAGGAAGCCTGTTGAGCAGGCAACAAGGAGTTTTTCTGTTGTAGGAGAATGTTTCGCTGTCTAGTGGCATCTTTTTAAATGTCAACCCAACTAGTAACACAACCACATCTAGACACAGACGATGTTGTATATCTATGGGTACCCCAATTCTATTTTGCAGGAATGTACACGCACTGCAGCATGTCAGGGAATATTATACCAGCGGTTGTTATACCAGATAATGCAGGGTGTGTTGTGTGTTCTGGGTTTTGTAACTTGTTGGTGGTGGTAATTACTGTAAGTTCAGCAGCTTGTCCCTGTAGTGGGGTGCAAGCTAACACATCGTTCACTTTTTTGATAAAAATACTACATCTGGCACAAAAGTAGATTTATAAGATTTAGATATAGATCCACTACAGATATGGCCTATGGCAGCCATCTTACAAAATGGCCGCCAACGGTAGGCTAACATTGTTTTACAAACCATTCCTTTTCAGAAATACAAGGTGAAAGTTGAACGTAGTTGACACCTGGAGGTATAAACTAGTTGAACAATAATATATTTGTTTAATCAGACCAAATAATCACTCTTGCTAGGCTTATGAACATAGACTGGACCAAGAAAGTGAGCACCTGTCGAAGCAATTAAATTAACTGAAGCTACGCTCGTTCCTTTAAGGTTTAATCTATATTTATGCACATATGTTCATGTGTATTCCTGCTATATATAATTTTGTGATATCAATGTAGCTGACAATTATGGCCCTAAACATTGGCCAACTACTGTGAAATTAACAACTAACCCCTAACAGTATTCTAGTCTCTTCCCACAGATTGTTCGTATCTGACAGTACACAGTCTGCTCCTGTTCTTTTGGCCAACAGCGATCAACACAACACTTATGCAATGTAATTGGAGACCCTGGAGTCCAGTGTTGAACTACAGCGACTCCTCCCACCCTTCAACCTCTATTCTCTTGATGTCTGATCGATGCTACGACCTGCTGTAACTTAACAAACAAACAAACAAACAAACAAACAAACACTGTTTTATTAGCCATACAATCAATCGAATCAACTGACATACACTCACACTCTCTCAGTGATCTCATACTACATATGTGTATGTGCAGAGTCACAATTAGATTTCCATACCAAAAACCAAGCAACCTTCTTTGACCAAAACCATGGGGTCCCTTCCATTCCAAATTGACACAACCCCTTCCCTTAAACCCTCCCATTGAGTGAGCCCTCCAGCGATGTTTTCTACGAGTAAGCCCTTACTGAGCAAAGGGAAGTGAACAGGGAGGGGGGCGCCGGGAGGTTTAAAATGGAACTCCCTCAGTCCCAATACCTTCCCATACAAAGCTTTAACTGTATAACATTCTTAGCTAAGAGATCTATCTTCACAATAGATATACTAAGCTACTTAAAGGTGCAATATGTAACATGCAAGCTTTTTAATGGTTCTAAATGACTTATGTTGATGATGTTTATTCTGTAGTTATCAGGGACTGAGACCCCTTGAAATAAATATTTTATTTACCAACGCCATATTTGAAAGAATGAAGTTGCTGTCCAGAACGCCTTTTCTAGATATATTTACCAACACTGTTTTGGTCCCGAAAAGCGCTTTCTAAAATGTTGGTGCGACACTTGTTTTATTTACAATTGGTCAGGGGTGTTCTAGGAGAATGGAAATACAACAGGGATGTTGTTGTTTGGAACATCAAACTGAATTTCGCCTCTGTGGCCATAGATGGCAGATTTCCAACACACTTACACCTGCTCCTTTAAATGTGTACAGTGCTTGCCAGACACATTTGAATTGCATTGAAAATGTGGGAGGAAGAGGCGGCTTGAATAAATTACAATGAATTGTGGGATACTCTTTGTGCCAAAGGGATATTACAACCAAATGGAATCGCCTCACTTCTGGCCGCCATCTTACATCTGGGTAAAACAGGGATTCGAGGGGAGTGGAAAGGACCCATGGTCTTTGGGTGAGGGCACTACTCCAGGTCATAGGGCAGATGACATACACTAATACCAATGGTTATATACTGTACTAGGGCCCTTTCCCAATAGTTAGAAACTTGATTCCTCGCATCCTCTCCTCCACCCTCCACTCACTTCCTTCTCAAAAAGCATTGGAGGAGCATATCTAAAGGAACCTGGATCTTCTTTAATGCCTTTTGAGTAGGAATTGGGATTGTTTTCTGAGTTAGGATACTGAATGCTTAGAATACTACCAGAGGGTAGTTGTATTGTGTGTTACATCTAGTGATCCCCTATCGGTCACCCCCCCCCCATTATTGCCTATGCCCATGATCAGCTCTTTTCATCTTACCTTGAGTGCTGGTTTGAAATCAACCAGAAAAATAACGATCAGTCCTCTCCTCCACTAACCCTTAAAGGTATCTGATTACCAGCTTTCATAACAATTCATAAAAATGTTGCAAAGTTGTGATAATTTAAAAATACATCAAGTCATAAAGTGATGTAGGACCTGCCACAAATCCTAAAATTAAACATTTGCGACAACCCTGACAACTTTGAATACCATGGCTTTAACATCTGAAATATATCACTAATGCTCATACTAATTCAGAAACCATTGTTGTTAAATGTTTAGAGGTCTGACTAGCCTAGAAAATAGCAGGGAAACACAGGTTAGAAACGATCAAATGTTAGACTAGCATCTAGCTAGAGACGGGAGCCAATGCCCTCTCCTGGCTAAACTAAAACTGGCCCCTCAGTCACATCTGGCCACTCCTACCGACACGTTTTTCCTTTTATTTTGGCGCCTGCTACTTGGCTCAAAAGGACGATTTCCAGTGCAATGTGACGGGTAAGAACATTATTGGATTGATTTATTGATATACTGGAAATGGTAAATACTAGCACGTGTCTCTGCCTTCAGTTTCCAGCTGGAGCCCGGGAGCCAGCTGTCACTAAAAGTGGTCCATCACAAAATATGGCACCTCACCAAAACCAATACTATCCCCATCTACTGGCCAGTTTATCCACAAAAAAGTGGTCCCTCACTAAAACCAAAGACAGTGGAACCAAGAGGCGGGAGGCATTGATAGCAAAGAAAACATGGGGATTTAATCCATGAAAAGAGGCTTAATTGTTTTGAAAATTCCAAAGAATTAGTGTATCATGTATGAAAATTACATTTATTTAAAATCACCTCTAACAACATAGTGAAAAAGAAATTGTTAATCATGTCAAATGTTTTTCTCTATGTTTAGGGGGGGTGTCTCTAATAATTATAGATATATTAATATAATACAATATAATTACATCTAATAACAAGAATTACTCAGAATTGTTATTTTAGCAGGTAAATATAACTGACATATTGTTGATTAGATACTGTATGTGTTGGAAGATTCTGAATATTTGAATGCAATTTCTTTCAAACAGACATTTGCACCATTTCTGTGGAATGACCCATATAGTGGAAGTACACATGGTTACATATCTGTAGCTTTAGATGCAATCTGATGCACAGTATGATATATGTTAAATGAATTGCATCTACGTGTTTGCTTTCTTGGTTCCCAGTCCCTCACTCTGTGCTCATAAGCCTAGCAGGAGTGATTATTTGGTCAGGTGTCAACTTCACTCACCATGTATTCCTTTCATCGTAAAATAGTGGCAGGGTCCCCAGGGATTCTTATGATCGACATCTTTTTAAAGTGCATAAATGTACCCTGTGCCAAATTTGGTGCTTTGATAAAAAAGTTAACGATTACTCAAAATATATCCGAATATATATCACTACTGGCTCCCCTAGTGAATTAATTCCATGCCCATTGCTGGCTATATCAACATATACAGTGCCCGGTGTAAGTAATGGGACAGAGAAGCATTTTTTCTTCTTCTACAGTCCAAAAGTTTGGATTTTAAACCATTACTATGAGGTTAAAGTAGAGAATCGTAGCCTTTATTTGATGGTATTTGTTGGTTTCAGCATTCAGAAATTACAACACTTTTTGAGTGCACCACTGTGTGCCTACTAGTAAACTTCAACTGAACCTAGTCACAGTAGGTAAAATTTGACTCAAGGCTCTGAATTGATCAAAATCAGTATGTCACCTGGGTGGGACCATAGTATAAGCCTACCTGTGGACTTTTTAAAAGGTTGTTTGTGTGTGGTTATTATTTCATAGAGGACAATAGGCACTTCAAGAGTTGCCTAGGGATCATCATCAGGGGTCTCCTTTTTATCGAGTCTTTCACAAAATGTTTGCTTTATCAGCCGCCTAAAGTGCACTATACCCGTTTAATTTCCTTAACTATCGATACAATACATTTTATTGAGATCAAAATGTGTCCACCCACATTTGGCAGGTAGCTACCAAAATAGGAATGCGCTTAAGTGTATCACATAACAAGTCAGATGTAAACAGAATTGTGAGCAGAATCATGTTTTATAGATAGTCTAATGATGTAGTGTTACAAGATAGAGATAAGGAAATCTAAGTAGATATTGTCCGATATCTCCAATTATACTGTTCATGCCTCACATCTAGAAAAATATGAAGTTGTTTGAAAACCTGGATGCAATGTTGTTGAGTGTTATAGAGGAGGTCCACAAATATTCAAACCCTGGTTTATTGTAAAGACAAAGTACAGTACATTGATTCTCAAAACCACGCATTATTGTAGGAAATAAATTCAATAGTGGTTCATCGATGCATGATGAAATATTCTTGATGTTAAATCGGCAAGTTAACATATTCAGTTACTGGCCTTAGCACCTGAATGAGCCATCTGGGTAGTATTTCAAAAGTTAGGTCAAATATCAATTCAAGACAGACAGAAGAAAGTCCACTTCAAGACTGTGATCATTATTACAAGAGTTAATATGACTGTAAATATAAAACATGTTACATAAACAGCAAATCTAAAATAACAATAAAAAAACAAGACAAAAATATACAACACATTGAAAGATCTATGCTGCCCTTTTGGTCTCCACCATCTGTTACTTGGCAACCTAGGGAAGGAAAGAGATTCAATGTAAAACAGAGATCCAAACAAAGCCTTTAAACCAGGCTACCTTTAGCCTGCACTCTGATAATGCGTTCCCTTTGTTTGAGACCTACAACAGTGCCTAGGGAGTATTGGGTAGGTGTTGATATGGGACTCAGAATGACTAAGTGTGCAGTGTTAATATCATTACCATTAAGCAGAGCCCTGGTCCTCTTTGACCTTGTTCTCTCCCTCTAGCTGTTCAACACCCGCCTGCGTCATGAGGTCAGCGATGTTCTTCTCCAGATCGTCAATGCGAGTGCTCATCTCATCAAGTGGTCTTGTCAAGGAAGAAGCTTGGAGTACAACAATGCATAGAACATCCCCATCCCAAATACTCCCTGTCCCCCATCCATATATCTGCACATTTCTCAGACCATTTGTCTCTGATCTTGACAATCTGCCTTCATGGCTGATGTTTGGCCCCTCCTGTCCACTGTACAGAATTCTTTTATTTGGCCAAGTATACTTGCACATACAGGAAATTGACTTGGTGAGGTTGGTGCATGGGACATAAAAAAACATATATATGATATGCAACACTGATATTCTGATATTTTCACAGAAGCTGGGCTTTACATGGACTTCTGTCTGTGTGTGTGTACCTGATCATGTATATGTGTTTGTCATCTTATGTACAGAGGTGGTTAGTAACACCCTACAAGTTACATGTACTCAAGTAATTGTTTTGAGGAATTAGTACTCTTCTAGTTCCTTCCTATGGGCTCTTACTCTCTTACGCTCTTCTCTTACCTCAAGTTATTACTTTTTTACTTTCACCAATTCACTTCAGTTACATTGTAGATTTTTTTCTGACAATAACGTTGTCAGTACCATAGCATCTCTGCAAATTTGGTCCTGTGCAAATCAACCATGCCAGTAATTTTTACGGACTGCGGTTGTAATAATTCCAGCCTCTTTTAGCCTACCTCCTGTTTTTAGGCCTGTAACAATAACGGCAGGTAAACGTGTTAAAACTAGTCCAGTGTGATTCGACATCAGTGTTTTGCAAGAAATATACAACTACTTTTAAACAAGGCAGGGAAACACACCACTCACTATAACTCAACCTCAACTTCACAGAAGACCTGCTATCCCCTACCCTACATGACATAACTCTTGAATGCCAACTCCTAATCTGTGTGTATTGTACTATATTGTTTTTGTTTGTTATTGTTTTAAGCCTTTTAAATCTATGTATTCATCACGCAATTCAGTGGTCTGCCACAAAAAATTAAACTAAAACTAAAAAGAACTTTAGCATAACTGACATCCCCAGTAATACAAGTGCAAACTGAATGTTATTATACTCAATTGACAGTTGATTCCAACTCTGCCAGCCAAGCCATTCCCATGGCATGGCATCATACTCATGCGTTTTGGGGGGAGGGGCTTGAGTCCAGATATAGCACGATGATTGGGGGTGAGACAGTGGCAGATAGATCACATATACCAAACTACATTTTTAACTAGCACTAGTTTTCTGACCGGATGCTTTTTTATAAATTGAATCTAAGTAACAGTACTTTTACAGTACAGACTTCCAGTACTCTATCCACCTCTGGTTATGTACTGTATATACATTATGCTATCATTTAAACTGCACATATGGTATTCTGTATGTAATGAACGTGTTAATTACATACAGAATACCATATGTACAGTATAAATGTTTTGTCAGGTTATAAACTTTATATCATGCCATGTAATAGAGAATTAAAAAAAGCATACACCGGTAAAATGATTGCATGACAATCAACAAATACCATGACATTGGAAATATCTGGAGACAAACATAGCTTCTAACCTGCAGTTTTTCACACTCTGTTTCTGGGATGATGGAGAAAGCGAAATAAACAACATTACTCAATTTTATTACTGTGGGATCAAGTTTGACAGCATTGTCATGTCAGTGTTAGAGCGGTGCACGCTTGTTTGGGTGTCTCCAGAGATGTTCCCCTTTACCAGCGTCCCCCCCCCAAAAAAAGGATATTTCTCCCAATTATCTGGTCCGACATGGTCTGGAATTTATCTTGCATCTGCTGCAGCAACGTCTGGACCTGGAGTGGGTAAGAAAGAGAGGGAGACTGTTGAGAACATACAGTATGTACACTAGCTAGGGATTGTTTTTTTTTGCAATGATGTGGGCGGACAAGTTCTTGTCTTGGAGCATGTTACAAAGCTGTGAAATCTTGATTGAACTTTGCAGGCGTCAAGATTGCCTCCGATGCCTACTCAACAGGGTGGTGAACAAACATGTGGGCTGATTCCAAAGCTGATACCATCACCATGGAAACAACCATGATTTGCATGCAAGAAACCTCTTTAGGTCATGCTGATGTAGATGATAGCTGGCCAACTAACTGCTGCCAGTGCCAGGTAGCTTACATGATGTGGACGCTAATATTGGACTACAATCGGTCTGTGACAGTCAGGATAAGTGATTTCTTGTCTGAAAAGGTTACCAAAGAGGATGAAACCAAGAGGTGGGGCTTTTAGCATTTTGGGGTAACGCTATTAACAGCTAATATCATAGTGCATTGTGGTATATGAGGAGACTAGGGATCTATTCCATTCCAAACTCACACATCCTCTTCCCTTAAGTACTCCCTTGCATCGAGTGAGCACTTCAGTTACATTTTGATGACATTTCTGAAGAGGGTCCTACCTGAGTGAAGGGGATTGAGCGAGGGTTCGCCCAAACTGCTGTTTGTGTTGGCTGTTTCACACCTGTCTGGGTACCTCAATATACAGGTATGAAACAGTGACCACGAACACCTTTTCGGATGTGTTGAATGCCTTGCAATGAATTGTGGGATACCCTTTGTGCTGAAGGGATGTTTTTTGTTGACTTGGTGAAGGGGATATTTGGAGGGGACAGTATTCTCCCTTCCCTTGCTTACAACAGAATGGAATCCATTTCACTTTGTTTTAAAAGCGAAATCATAATGTAAATATATTTTTCATGCCTTAAATAAGGTGTAATGAGATTTCAGTTCAAGATGGAGTTGATAGCTTGTGGCAGCCGGTTGGGAGTAAGGAGGGGTATGGTCATAGAGGGCAGATATGTGGCAGCACGCTGGCTCCAACCCATGCACATATTGGGGCTTCCTGCTCAACGAGCTGTTCCAGGAGAGAATCACAGCGCACCTGAGAGGAATCACCGGGCAGAGTGGCACGGCACTCAGCCCAGGAGAGTACCGCAAGGGAAATCCACCCGGAGAGAGTGAGTAGCAAGTGACGTGACGTGACGGTGAAGTTACCGTGCTGTGTGCCATTCATCGTTTTGACCTTTGTTTGAATAGGAGAACCCGCCTGTGTACTAAACCTCGACCGTCTGACTACCCCGCTGAAAGACCCAACCTGCTCTCTGAGCCAGAGGCGGTGCGGGCCAATGGGAAGGTACACCACGGTGCTCCTGGATTCCGGGAGTTTGGTGACGCTCGTCCGACCAGAATTCGCGCAGCTCCCGGAGTTGCTGTTAGTGCCTCGCCAGTTTGTCCCCTCTGTGTTACATCTAGCCCACTCACACCTGCTGGGAGCCCACCTCGGAGTGGAGAAGATGCTGGAGCGCATCAAAGGAGTGAAGAGGGCGGCTGAGGACTACTGTCACAGCTGTCCGGACTGCCACCAGGTGGCGCCACGACGGCACCTACGGAGCCCGTCGATTCCCCTCCCCACCATATCGGTTAAGTTTAGTAGGATCGGCATGGACCTGGTGGGACCACTTCCCCGCAGCAACAGGGGGCACCAATATATCCTGGTGATCCTAGACTACGCCACCAGGTACCCAAAGGCTATTCCACACTACGGACCATGGCCACGAAAGGCATGGCAACGTGAGTTGTTGCTGCTGTTTTCACACGTCGGACTTCCCGATGAGATCCTAATGGATCAGGGCACTCAATTTATGTCCCGCATAATGAAGGACCTGTGCAAACTAATGAAAATCACCCAACTGCGCACATTGGTGTACCATCCCCAGACAGACGTTCTGGTAGAACGATTTAACCAGACCTTAAAAGCACATGATCAAAAGGGTGATGGAGGCCGACGGTAAAAACTGGGATCAATTGTTACCGTATGTCCTGTTTTCTATTCGAGAAGTGCCACAGGCTGGTTTCTCCACTGGTTTCTCCCCCTTCGAGTTGCTGTATGGGAGACGGCCCCGGGGACTACTGGATGTTGGAGATGGAGTTAATAGCTTGTGGCAGCCGGTTGGGAGTAAGGAGGGGTATGGTCATAGAGGGCAGATATGTGGCAGCACGCTGGCTCCAACCCATGCCCATATTGGGGCTTCCTGCTCAACGAGCTGTACCGGGAGAGAATCCCAGCGCACCTGATAGGAATCACCGGGCTGACAGGCCGTGCTACAAAGAGGGGCACGGCACTCAGTCCCGGAGAGTACTGCAAGGGAAATCCACCCGGAAAGAGTGAGTAGCAAGTGAAGTGAAGTTACCGTGCTGTGTGCCATTCATCGTTTTGACCTTTGTTTGAATAGGAGAACCCGCCTGTGTACCGTACCTGACCGTCTGACTACCCCGCTGAAAGACCCGACCCGGACCGCAAGAGAATCTCCCCGTGTACCGACCCCAGCTCTTGACCCATGACAATTCTCCAGGATTACGGACTTCCTGAAAACTACCACTGACTCTCTCCCCCTCCCCTTTCCCTTCAAAGTTCAATAAAACTCAGATTGAGATCTCATTCCTTTGGTTGTGATTCTCATTTATTATTTGGCTTGGTTTCGTGGCAACTCCACACTCCCCGGGGTTTGTCATAAGCTCCTTACAATAGCAACTGTAAAGTCATAGGCAAGCTAACTGGCTGTCTTGCATTACCGTTTAGCTAAACATCAAGCTGACAAATTCATTAGCTGAACTATGAACACAGCCAGCTAGCTATGTGATTTGCTTATTGTCAGACAAAAAATGCCTGTCTTCATTTGAGCCATTGCGATTCTCCACGCTACGCGAGTAGAATGCGATATTGTGTTAAGTAATACTCACATTGTAACCGGCTTTCTCACTCATTACTGACACAGGTTTGGCATGGTTAGAAAGCTAAGATTCTCAGCCTTTCAACATTCTTAGCTTTTCATCAGAATTCTATAAATGTTTAGGGGTACACGTGACCGAAAATTATGGAGCAAGTCACAAATAATAAAACATAAAAAAAACTGGAGAAAAAAGAAATGCAACAATGGTGGTGGTTTGCTCTAATCCCGCGGGTGCCTTAACACAGCCGTGGTGGTGCGGTGGAACGGTTACAGCGACAGCCCAAATGGTCCTCCAAGCGGCTTTTGTAAAGACTTTCTTTGAGGTAACTTATACAACAGCTAGATTCTGCAACTCTGATTGTGCCAATCTGTATTACATATAATAAAAATATAATTTCCCTTCTTATGTCATCCTCTACTCTGAATGATTAACAGACTTCATGGCTACGATGACAGACATGTACGCCTGTCCAATACAGTCATATATTTAGAAAATACTGTGATATGATATTTAGGCAATATTGCCCAGCCCTAAAATCTATATATCACCTTCTAACATGAAATCTATCTATTTCCACTACCAAAATAAGATTTCACAAGCCCACAAAGTCTTTTCTAGAATGTTTATTTTTTATTTTTTAGTTATGATTCTAATTCTTCCACCTGCTACTCCTCCTACAACTTTTAAACTATTCAAACCGATCCAACTTTAAAACGTGCAGAGAGGTCCGACTTCAGTTGCGTGTATTTAACTTGGGGAGAACCCTGCCTCTTTCATATATCTATCTATCTATCTATCTATCTATCGGTCTATCTATCGGTCTATCTATCTATCTATCTATCTATCTATCTATCTATCTATCTATCTATCTATCTATCTATCTATCTATCTATCTATCTGTCTATGCATATGTGCCTAAATGCTACCTTCTGACCATCTTTTATGTATTGGTCCATCCTACTATCTCACTTTCTTTCAACTACTCAGCAAATCTATCTATAATCCAAACCATCTTTACACTATTTCCACAACCAGAACAAGACTGTGTATGCCCACAAGGTTTCTTCTGACACTTATGTAAAGTCCTAGATAGTCTTCTTATGCCAATTTTCCCACTCCTACGCCTACAACTTTTAAGGTATTCAGACCAATCCAACTTTAAAACGTACAGTGAGGTCTTACTCGCGTTGAAACTCATTTTACGTTTTAAACTATACAATGTTGAAACTGCAACTTCTATGGAACTTTTAGAACTCTTGAATAAAAACAACAGGAGACCTGCAGAACGCATTCTTAGAATGATTACACCATAATGCTCTCTTGGCTACCCCACTGAAACCACTCTCAACCAACCAACTACTGTACCACTCTTAACCACTCATCCAACTCTCTAACCCCTCCACGAACCCAACCTTCTATACAACCAACCTAACTCGTACTGATTAACCTCCAAATGTTATTTATCTATGTATTCTTAACCTGTCTCATCCATCCATCTACCAACCATTGGGCTCTTATTAGCCCGAGCAGACCTTACATATACCTCACAATAAAGGTATCACAATCGGATATCGTATAACGTTAAGACCGCCCCTCGGCAGCCAACATTGGGGAACCTCGGACCCCCCCATACACACAGCTGTCAGGTCCGCTCCGGCTAGGTTCCTATTTTTTGAAATGCACATGCTACATTTTGAAATGCATCTCCTCTTTAATGTTTTAACCGTGACACCTCAATTAAACTTTAAAAATGTGTAGACTAACCCAACTTAAAGAACTTCTATACTTTACTTTTGATAATATTCAGACTTTTTAAACCTATAAGCATTTAATGTTGCATGAATTTACATTTGTTACCAACGAAGAGCATACAGTTCCTACATCATGATCATGATGATACATCAACAGCATACATCATGCATATGGTCATACTCAAAACGCTACTCCTCTCATCTATTAAACTTGACAGTCCAATCCAACTTTATACTGTATCCCCTGCCATATCAACACTTTGCAAGCCTAACGAAGTTTCTTCAGGAACTTCCTTTTCTAGTTGTCAAAATTCTTGCTATCGATGTAAAACCGTTGTATGAAACCATTAACACACGAGAGGGTGTGTAGGGCTACATTATGGTTTGAGGACGACTGAGCTGGTCTTCAGCACTGTCTTTGACCGCAGCACAGCCGTGTTCACACCACGCCATTTCCACACCCTCTCGTGTGTGTTCTTTCCTCAGCTTGGCAACGCCTGGCTCATTTGCGAACACAGCCAAGTGTTGCACTGTTGGGTTGCTAACATTACCCAGCTAGCTGGCTAGCTAAATGATAAATGAGCTAGCTAAATGATTTGGTTGCTACAGACTCACCACCCCAGTCAGGTCCTGTACAGATTTCGGATCAGCCTCTGACATTGTAGTAGTAGTAATATTAAGTAGCACTATTCTTGGCTCTGACAAATCTGAAAGTTTCCTTCTATGAAAGCTCGAGCTCAAAAAGTGACTACTGTACCAAGATATGGTATTATAATGAATGAGCACAGCTCTACGGTCCACCAGCGACTACACACACACAAGCCACAGCGCCAGTAAACACTGAAGCATGCGTGGGCTAAACCTCGCGAGCTTTTACGCAGGAACTTCTTTTTTCGCTTTTGGTTTAGACTATGGCGATGTTTGAGAGGGTCAATGTTGATTCAGACTATGGCAGTGTTTGAGAGGATCGATGTTTTTTCGCTTTTGGTTTAGACGATGGCGATGTTTGAGAGGATCAATGTTGAGCAGTTACCGACCAGCGCCGATGAGCGCCTTTCAATAGCTGTTGCATGATGGGGATACAATCTGTCCGATTTGCTCAAGAATTTCGGGTGCTTGAGATTTACGAGTCGTGGGATCTAGGATCACACAGTTTATAGAGTGAAGCGCTGTGCAGACCTGGAGTTACTTCCCACAGGCTGCATTTAGCAGCAACCACCATCATTGTGGGAGCCATTTGACCAATCATGAATCACATTACTAGATTTCCTCTTCTGCGTTCAGCTCAAATGTTACTGTAAGAGCTCAGTCATGACATAGATTTGTTACATTTACTTAGTTTAAATTGATCAATAGCGAAACCCTTTTCTATATGTACAGAGCTGTGTCTAAGTCCAGCCTACCAAAGTTGAGTTGTCCCATGAGTTGTGGTGGGCGATGAACAGTGGACTGGGACTGGACAATGAGGGAGGCCGTATGGGCCTGGCTGGGCTTGATGGCCTCTTGTGGTGTGTGGAGGAGCAGTGCTCTGTGCTCCACAGGGCCAGCAGGTCTACACGATCAGGAACACAGATGGCTTCTCCACACATACCTGCCTGGTGCTGCTCATCAATATCCTCCACATCCTTTTCTGTTTGTAGTTGACGGTAAAGGTTACCCAGAGTTTGGGGTTGCTGTTTTTTTTGCTAACTCTGTGCCTGTCTCTCTCTCTGTCTGTCTCTCTCTCTCTCTCCAAACAGCACCACATCACAGGTGACTGATGGCAACCTTCTGACAGCTACCTGACAACCACCTGACAGCCACCTGACAACCAAATACAGCAGCACCTGAGCAGATGTACCGCTGTCCTGCCACTAGAGGGGGATATTGATCTCTCTCTCTCTCTCTCTCTCTCTCTCTCTCTCTCTCTCTCTCTCTCTCTCTCTCTCTCTCTCTCTCTCTCTCTCTCTCTGTCTCTCTCTCTCTCTCTCTCTGAGTCTCTCTCCCTCTCTCTCTTCACAGTGCCTTCACAGTGTTGATTTGAAGATAGAAAATCACAACTGCAAAACTGATACTGAAATAGCTTGACAGCCTGTTAAATACCACTTGTATTGGGTCAGCATTGATCTGTCTATCGTGTGTATATGTTTTTATGAATGAATAAACTTCATTCATGAAAAAAGCATATCCTGTTACTAGAGTTTTAGTAACGATCTTTGGACTGCAGTAGCACAGTTGCTAACTAAAAGCATGTTACTGAACAAGAGAGTTCTTTCAGCATAAGAACATAGTAAGATATTATTTATCGATCATTTATTTCACCAGTTAACATGGCTCGCTTGTATCCATGAATTTCAGAGTCAGACATTCTAGCTAACTTTTGTCACAACCAGCTTGGGTGTGTAGTTCCAATCAACCGTACTGTATGTTTACTCTCGTGAAGAGAGTGGAATTTACCACTTCAATAAAGTTTGTCTTGGGGAGGGCTGGAATAAACTAGTGGAATTAGTGGAAATTACAGTGGTTGGTGGGGGTATTCTAACAGTATGTTTTAAGAATACTTTTCACAGTGCATTTTTGTATATTTTTGTAGATGAAATATAACTGAATATAACAACAATAATTGAGTCAATGATCAAACTGTGTCACAGCAAGTTAGATTGAACAGCAAATCACTGATAACAATATGCAGTGCACTGTGTGCATGTGCAATTCTCATTTGGCAAGTAACTGCACATAAAATAAATAAATGTTGCTCTATCAATGGAGATAATTTCTGGTCATTATTGAGATTTGGATTTTTGCCAAATCAACATTAAGAGCATGTTTTTGTTTTTCCTATGAAAACTGTGCTAAAAAGGAATTATGTAAAAAAACAAAAAAAACACCATAATTGGCAGATATATCTGTTATCTGTGAATTTTGCCACCCATAAATCAGCATCGGTATTGGAACCAAAAATCCAATATTGGTCGGGCTCTAATGAGGACACCTACTGTAAGTATTTCTTAGATTTTCATGTAATGCTGTATCTGGTTTGTATATTTTACCTTTATTGGTTGACCATATGCCACAATGCAAGGCACAGCGTGTGTAGGGTAATTCTACAGTATATACACTATTTTGAGTTATTGTACTAGTATTCATATTCCTCATATTCTTGTAATGCCATGTTGTTGCTTATTAATGTAATATTGTGGGGAGCCTCCTCTCCTTGCTTTGCTTCCTGTCTCATTCTTTCTCACAGGATAAATGGACAATGAAAATATGTTTTTAACTAAAAGAAAAAGTATGAAATGATGTCTTAGTTTCTTCATTTTCATCTGTGTGCATTCACTTTGAAATAAAAAGTGTGTATGTGTGTGTGTGTGTGTGTGTGTGTAAATTCAGAATTTACATAAGATCTGCTTATGTAAATTCAATTGAGACAGAAGGGTTTGTCTCTTTGCATCCTCTTTCTCAGTGCTTTAGGGAAGAGAGAGGGAGAGAGAGAGAGAGAAAAAAAAAAAGAAAGAAAGAGAGAGAGAGCATCAGCAGGAGAATCCTTTTTTTGTGTGCCTCTTCTCAGCAGCCAGTCAGCGACTTGAGATGACCCAACAGTAGGTTTTCGGAGGACACCAGCGTTACATAATCGCTTTTATTCTCTTCTGGTTCTGTGTGTCTTTGCCTCCATGAGTGAAAATCAAATCAACATTTTGTGGTGTCATCAGTCAACTCAAACTGTAGTCCCTCTGCTGACCTAAGACACCATTGACAATGTCCCTGGTTACAGTGGATCAGTGAGTGTGCATAGTAATGTACAGTAGGAATCTGAGCACTGCGACAGCTCAGGGAGGATGGGAGTGGGGGCAAGACGGACAAGAAGTAATTAGTGAGACAAATGAGAAATGACTGTAGATCACAATCTGAGGAGCAATTTTTTCATCTTGGCTAATTATTTTTTTCTTCATTTTTGGAGACGCTAAGCTTCCCAAGTCTAATATAGGTTACGCAGCAGTACAGCCCTCAGTACTGGTAAGCTTGTAACAATTGAGGATTATTCATCTCCGGTATGGTGTAAATACAGTAACATGAGATTACGTCGACATACAAGGGATGAGGGAATTGTCTTTCATTCCACAGGGGGAGAGGAGAGCTTGTGATGTAATTACATTTCCATTTTGTGTGTGTAGGAGGGGCGGGGTGCCATCTGTTCTTGTCTACAGAGATGCAGTCCGACAGCCATATATCCTTCACATCCACTCCTTTACAAAACACACACATCAGGGGAGGCTGGTGGAGGTAGAAATCCGAGGACGGGCTCATTATAATGCATGGAATGACATGAGGAATGGTATCAAACACGTGTTACAATAAGTCTTTAATCCAATGATTCTACTTTCTGGATGTGTTATGGAGAGCCAATCAGGGGGTATGTTTGGGGTCTGGGAACAAAGGCTAAATATGAGTCATATCAGAGTCATATAAGTTATATAACAAATATATATTCCACTATAAAAAAAGAATGAGAACCATTCTTTCAACATCCAATGTATATCTTACCTAGGGAATGCCAGACATGAAAGAATTCAAGGCTCCCATACCAGTGATGACTGTCTCTCATGTCTGGAGGTTCTCCTTGGCATTCTGACAATCATTGCTTGACCACTTTTATTTAATTCTCTTTTGTATGTTGAGGACCTCATCATTCCACGGTTTCAGGAGATCAGCGGGTATCTCACCAGAGACCATGGCCCTGTTCTCATTCCTCACTCGCTTGGGATTACTGATCAATGTGATTGGATGTTCAAAACAAGCATTCTAATGCATGTCTTTCATCGATCAGGGCACGTGGAGGAAGGAAGGATCCATTTAAGAGTACTCAAACAGGGCTCTTGTTGGGCAGCGGGGTCCCTAATGCTAGAGTCCAGGGAGTCAGTCACTCAGTCATGTCTTAATCAGGCTGGGAGAACCCAGAATAGATCGATAACCAAATCACACTGATCAATAACCACAACTTGGCTAGATCAGCCATTTCACATTCATATTGGCTTTAGCAAGGAGCCAGCCGATCAGGGGAGAAATCGGAGGAAATCAGAGGAACCATTCCTCTTTCCATTACATGCATTACAATGAGGCCTCTGATTTGTACCTCCACCAGCCTCCCATGCAGCCGATGTACACACAGACTGGTCTTTACTGGAGTATATGTGTCAGTGAGGGTCCAATAATGATCCCAGTCACCTTCAGGAGATGGCTGCTTATGCTGCAGTATAAAACCTACGCAATTTCCTCAAAGAGACATAGTGTGTCTCAACTGTTAACAGTAGCATCACAGTGGTGTAGGTAACTTCTGCTGATAACATTCACCAAACTGGCCTCGGTAAGATGAGTCAGGGGCAGGAGCGGAGAGGAAGAACCTAGCTGTCAGGTGTAAAATTACCCCCTGTCTTTACCATCTGAGACTGATTTCTGAGTGTCCTCCTTCCATCCCATTACAGGGAACCTGAGACACAGTGGTAGGGGACAGGGGAGGAGAGGGGGGGAGAGGGTGGGGGTGGCAGGGGAGAAGAGAAGGGAAGAGGGGAGGAGAGGAGAGGAGAAGAAAGGAGAAGAGAAGAGAAGAGAAGAGAAGAGAAGAGAAGAGAAGAGAAGAAAAGAGAAGAGAAGAGAAGAGAAGAGGGGAGGGGAGGGGTGGAGAGAAGAAGAGAAGGGGAAATCAATGCTTAACACACAGGCTATGTTTACACTGAAGTATAATGAACCATTATGTGTGTGTGTGTGTGTATGTGTGTGTGTGTGTGTGTGTGTGTGTGTGTACGTGTGTGTGTATGTGTACATGTACATGCTTTTTTTTGTTTCTGCTTTTTAAACCGTCCATTTGGGATTGAGACAGGACAAAGCGTGCACTGACACGTACTTGGTGAAGTCGGGGAACAACCTGTTTGTGCTGAATCAGGAGAGACTGAGAGAGTGGAAATGTTTTCATAAATTGAGCCGTTGCATCGGTCCCCTGCCAATTTGGCATGAGTAGAGCAGTCCCTCTGGAGTCAGATTAAATTGCCTTTTTTTATAAAGGCTTCACTAAACTATGCTAACCTCCAATAAGGAAATGATGAGGGTGCACAAGTGATGTTATTAAGCTGAAAGCTACCAGAGAATGGGGATGAAAAGATCTGTAAACATCTAAATAAGATTGCATTCTAAACCATTCTCCCCTTCCATCCAATGCTGTCCTTGTACAATCCTGAACGAGTGTGAAGCCATAAGCATATAAGCATATCCTTATTCACGTAAACACTGCTCAACAGTACAAGTTGTCCCTTATCCACATATCTACCATGTGATTATTCTTCTCCCAACCCCAATGCTGGGATGAAAAAACATCTGACCCTAAATCAGTGGTCTTCCATCTAGAAACACAGCCATCTGTCATTTCACTGTGCAACAGGTATGATCTGTCTGCCTGAGGTGGACACAAGCCTCTTGAACCGATCCATGTGGTCAAATCTCCAAGTGTTCTTTCCGCTCCTGTCTCATTCTGTTCCATCATGCCTGGTGGTTGACTGCTTGCATCATCTCTTGTCTGCGTGGATTAACAGTTTAATCCTGATATTCATCAGCTCTGGGATCACAGGCCAACTTATTACTATTCCACCCTCCACCCTCCTCCCTCCCATCCCCTCCCCCACCCTCCCCCACACACACACACGCACACACACAAACATACATACATGTACACGTATATCCACACCCTCATTTGTCCTCGTCTACACAAGAGTCAAGAGTTATTTATTAGTCACATTCACAAGAAACATGAAAAGTGTCTTCCCAATACCACAACCATGTAAAACAACATACAAAACAAACAAACATGTAAAACGTCTAAAACAGCAGCAAGTACAATTAAAAAAGTGTAGCGTATAGTGTCAGCGTTAAAGTTGTTCAGTCCTATTTTTTAAAGCCCTATCTTGAGTGACCCTGATTAAAAAGGGGATCGCGCTGGGAGTTTCTGGAGTGGTTTGTCTTGAGTTTTAAAGGCAACCAACCATCCTTCCTGCCCTGTTAAAGGTGTTTTGTCTGCAGGGGATGGCTGTTATCAGCTGTGATGCTCTTTCATTTCTCAAACATTGCCCTCTGATACACACTCCAGATCCTGACTGGCTGCCTGGCGATACTCTGGAGTTTGTTGAAAAAAATTAAATTCAATAAAGTTTCTTCCTTTCTCTAGCACTGTGACTGCCAATGGCACTTCTTCTTATCGAAGGTTTTACTTACAATGACTGTTGTATAGTTGATTCCCTTACTTAGACAAATGTACTGTAAGTCACTTTGGATACAAGCGTCTGATAAATGACTTAAAATTAATGAATGAAATGTTGAGGTTTTGCTTTGTGAGTCCATGTAGCCAAGCGACAGAGATGAAGTTGAGGACTGACTGTATCACACTAACACAATGCCTCTGTCAACAGGAAGAGTCTGAGTTTCCACAGGAAGTACAGACGCTAGTTTGATTTGAAGTAGGTTTTCTTTGTGTTCATGTTCCAGTTTAAGTTATTGTCAACGTATGTTTCAAGGTCACGATTCCCACCACCCCACTGGGAATCTTCAGGGGTGTAGTCAGATTTATTTTTCCAGAAATGAAAGACTATCTCCTTTGTCTTCCTGACATTGAGGGATAGAACACTTGTCAATCAGGTGTGTGTAGGGGCTCTCGCCGCCCCTGACATCTATCACTAAAACTAGCTACCTCTCCTACCTCAAGTGTTGCTAATCTTCAAAATGACTTATCTGTTATAACTAAAATACAGTCCTTCTGTGTCCCATTTGACTGACTTATTATTACGCATTAAGACAGCATGAAACGTTCCACACTATGGGGCTGACCCCAACCACACTCTGCGCTAGATCTGATACTGTCTTGTCACTTTGTCCTTTCTGGCACCATTACAGGACGTGTAACCAGGCATACCCACAGCACAGTATTGGCTCAGCTCAGTCCGGCTCTGTATGTGGAAAACGTAGGCCTACATATGTGTGTGTGTGTGTGTGTGTGTGTGGGTGTGGGTGTGTGTGTGTGTGTGTGTGTGTGCACGCGTGTCCGCATGCATGTGTTCATACATCAGTGGTTGCAGCAAGATAGATATCTTCTTATGTAAATTAAATTGATACAGAAGGGTTTGTGGCCTTGCTTCCTCTGTGCTTTATTAATCCTCTCACTGTTTGGATGTCTAAATCGACTAACTTTACATGCATTAAAACAAAGGCTTTACTTGCCCAATTGTGATGGAATCGTCATCCAATAGCCACCTAAGACAGAGAAAGGGAGAGAGAGAGGGAAAAGAAAGAAAGAGAGAGAGATAGAGAGCGAGAGAGAAAGAGAGAGAGAGAGACAGAGAGCGAAAGAGTGCATCAGCAGCGAGTCAGCGAGTTGAGATGACCCAACAGCAGGTTTTCGGAGGACACCAGGACACCACCGTTAGATAATCGCTTTTATTCCCAACTCCTCCAAAGCGCTCCTGTTTCCGCCTGTCCCTAACCCCAGAGCGAACCAATGGAATGGTATTAAAAATGATGAAAAAAATCAGATTAGTTGCAAAAGCCTTCTACGCCGAACCTACAGTAGACTGTTACGGAAGATGCGCGGTTGTTATTGAAAAAGAGCTCTCTGCAAACTTCACCGGCGCCGTGCGCTCACGGCTAACAGCACTCTTATGACAAGCAAGCTGAGTAGAATTTTCCATCTACAATTTCCTGTGAACTACCTAGTTTCTTTCCCGGTTTTAAATTTCTCTCCAAGGTTTGGAAAAGTCTTTGAGTCCAGGGGATGTTTAGGCCTAGGATGGACAAGTGACAGGTCTGGATGGTAGTCAGTGTTCCCCAAAAGATAAGAGAACATCAACGCATCACGGTAAACCGGTGGTAGGCTGTTTATTAACACTTTAAACGTTTGAAATGTCTCACTTTGGCTGTTTATTAACACTTTAAACTTTTGAAATGTTTCATTTTGTCTGTTTATTATCACTTTAAACTTTTGAAATGTCTCACTTTGGCTGTTTATTATCACTTTAAACGTTTGAAATGTCTCATTTTGGCTGTTCATTACCACTTTAAACGTTTAAATGTCTCACGTTGGTTGTCTTTATACTGTTAGACAAAACATTCAAACAAATGAAAATGGTTATAGAAGTGAAATATCTGCATTCAACATTTCCTTTATATGCCATATAGAGTTTAATTTAAATCAGGACTATGCCTAATTATTCTTAAATTAATCTCCAGAGTAGCACTTTATTTCTTTCGGAGTGCTTCAAAAACATGGGATGGAACATATACTAGAATTTCAATATCTCCCAGAATAATCACCAAAAACTGTCAAAATTCTTTTAATGAAGTTTGGTAAACTACTTTCTATACATGTTCATACGTTTACATCCATCTATGGACGTTACTGAAATAGTAGAAGGGCCCAAGGTATCATATTTTTCACTGTGGTTTAAGCATCCAAATTTAATCAAGCTAATGTTTTGGAATCGACTTGAAACATGACACGTGGTCAGGATATTAGTTATGATAATGTTTCCAACTGGCAAAATGATGATAGGCTTTCAAACTAGCGGATTATGTTTACTATGTTTACTATTACTATCACAAATAGTGATAACAATAGCCTACAGTAATGAGTTGTATACGATAGGAATCATCTGGAAGGTGAATGATGATAATTCTTAACACTGAAAGGTTATGTTATTGAACAAATGTACCATTCCATATCTAACAAAAAGTGAAATGTTCTTTTGACGTGAAAACTTGGATTCAGCTGGTTGCCACAACCATGACAAACAAGGGAGCTCTAAAGGGGAGCCATCTCTCTGAGGCTGTATCTAAGGATTGTGTTCCAATTATCTCCTCCTCTCACAAATATGCACTCATTCACTCCATATCACATGTCCACTAATAGGGTGGACACTCCCTTTAGTCCATGTTTACGCCGATCAACCCTGGGAACGGGAGGGGAGGTAAACAAGAGAACATAGAGAAACAGAACTCTCTAATATCTATCCCAACAGGTCACACTGCCTGCCTGCTGCCTTGTTCCCTTCCTGATCTCCAGTCCAACAGAGACACCTGCACCTCCTCCTTCCTTCTCCTGCCCTCCCCGATGCCACCATGCCAGCAATCATCAGCAATACCAACACAGACTTTGGCGCCAACTACTCTCTCAGTAGTGACAACAGCAGTGTTGACCGTTTGTTCACAGAGATACCTGAGACTGAGACAACCAAGGGTGTGTACTATCAACGTGCCCAGCTGCTCCACGGTCTAGAGGCCCTGCACATGGTTGACCACACCCTCCAGGTGCTCATCAACGTGGGGGGGAACCGTTACACCTTCCCCTGGAGCACACTAGAGGAGTTCCCCCTCTCCCGGCTGGGCCGTCTGAGCATGTGCAGTAGTGCAGAGGAGATGGCTCGGCTATGCGACGACTACGACGAAGCACGCCGCGAGTTCTTCTTCGACAGGAACCCTGCCGCATTCCGAGTCATCCTCAACTTCCTGGCGGCGGGGAAGCTCCGCCTCCTGCGCTCGCTGTGTGCCGTGTCGCTGCACGACGAGCTCGACTACTGGGGGGTAGACCCCGCCCACATGGAGCGTTGCTGCCGGCGACGGATGATCACACGCGTGGAGGAGGTGGCTGAGAAGGAACGCAAGGTAAAGATTTGGGTACTTTACTCCTACACCTGTGTCATAATATATTGTTACATCATCAGATAATGATCTAAACTGGACATGGTAAATGGAGTTGGGCAGTTTGTATGACTGTTTTTGTTACAGTCCTATCCACTTCATTTCTAGACGAAAACAAGTGAAATAGAAAACATGAATTCCCCTCTTGATTATAAAGGACGTTCAATGTGACAATGATGTTATTGGTCATTTGGCCTTCATCCTGAACCAGTAGTGTCCTCAGGATAATTACTACTTTGTCTTATTTTTTATATTGAATGGGTCTGTTTTGGGAGGGGGTGATTATATTCTGTTATTGAAATGTTAACCTAAATGAAGTTTTAAGGAGCCTGTTTTTATTTGTAATCGAAGTATAATAAAAGGTCAAAGATAAATACAATCAGTGTTAAAAAATGTTTTGAAAAAAAGCCATAAATTCCCATACATTCCAAAAATTCCTGAAAATTCCCATGGAAAGTTTACATCTTGAACATTTCCGGAATTTTGGAAACCTAATCACAATGAAGGTAAACTGTCCTCTCCAGCTCTTCTTTATAACTCCTACCTCAATTACTGTATTCACTGCCTATAGTGGATCTTTAATTCAATCAAATTGCATGGCAGGAGGCGGAGTGGAGGCAGACGAGGATGGAGCTGAAGAGTAGCCCCCTGGTGGCAGAGTCGGGCTACCGCAGGCTGATGAGCGTGCTGAGAGAGGTGGTGGACAACCCTCAGTCTGGCTGGGCAGGCATCGTCTTCGCCTGCTTCTCTGTGGTCATGGTGGCTGTGACTGTCATCAGCCTGTGTATTAGCACCATGCCCGAACTACGTGAGGAGGAGACCAGGGTGAGTTTGTATGTGTGTGTCTAGGGTATGTGTGTGTGTGCAAGGCCAGTCACTTAGAGGATACATGTGCCTTCACACAATAATAGTTACCAGCTAAGTGTGTGTGCATGCATGTGTCAGGCAATAGCAACCAACAGAGGACTACAAAATGAAGATTGCTTTGCTAGGTGGTAAATTGGGGGACAGCGTATAACCAAGACTTTTAACCTGAACATTGCAGGTTCAGGTCTGTTTTGGGGAAATGTTGTGCTTTGTGCTTTTAGGGCGGTTTCTAAAACACAGATTAAGCCTAATCCTAGACTAAATTGCACTTTTAAACTGGACTAACTAAAATTGCATTTCTCAGACATGGTCCAAGACGTTCAATAATCAGAGTTAAATAAATCTGATTTCCAGAATGAAAATTAGAGCTAATGCAGAACCAAATGAGTGCTTTAATTAGACTTTACCAGAGGCAGGTTTAACTTCAGATTAGTGTAGTTACTCCATGGCAATGTTGGAAAATGACCCATGAACACCACATAGGGCAACCATTTTAGAGGTGCAATCTAGTCCAAGATTAAAAGGCTTCATCTGCTTTTACATCTGTGTTGAGTTCATGCAAAGTGTAGTTCAGGTTTTCTTTTACTTGGCTTCTGTTGCAGAATCATGCAGATCTTTCTCAATATGTTTCGACATAGTTAGCTTCAAGGTCTGTTTATTTCAAATTAACTAACAATTTTGAGTCAGGGACTCCATAGTCCAAAACTATGTAATCAGAAATGAAGCGCTGTTTCAGAAATCCACTTTTTTTACTCTGGATTAATTTAAGTAGCATTAGGCTTAGTCTGGATTTAAATTAAACTCTGTCCAGGAAACCACCTCTTAGTGTTTTTGGTAATGCTAATGTTTGCTAATACCTTCCCCTGACAACTTACTCTTACCCTAACCACACAAAGTTAATTTTATCCTAACCCTAATTCTTGTGGCTAAATGTTTGCTAATACCTTCCCCCTACAACTTACACCTACCCAAAGCACTTTGAAGCTTTTTCTAACCCTAACCACTCACAGTTAATGACCAACCCTAACCCTGACCATAACCACTTGAAATGTATGCCTAATACTGCCTTACTGCCACATAAGTCGGTTGCGTTGGCTATTATAGTTTTTTTTTTTTTTTTTTTTAGTGCTTTGTGGAAACCTGTAGATTTCCCGCTACAGTAACATGAAGATTATTACGGTGGCTGTACTAACGTTTCTTCATTGACGTTTTGCTAGGAGACTATGTCTGTGTGTGTGTGTGTGTGTGTGTGTGTGTGGATGCCCCCCACCAATAGGCTAGGGTTAAAGGGATAGTTTACTCAAATCCAAATTTCCATGATTTTCTAGTTTCTCTCTCTCTCTCTCTCTCTCTCCCTCTCTCTAGGGCGAGTGTTCCCAGAAGTGTCAGAACATGTTTGTGGTGGAGACGGTGTGTGTAGCTTGGTTCTCTTTTGAGTTCCTGCTGCGGTTCCTCCATTCTCGCACCAAGCTAGACTTCTTGCGGAAGCCCCTCAACATCATTGATGCCATCGCAATCCTTCCCTACTACATATCACTGGCCATCATAGAGGACCAGGACAAGGCCCTGGAGGACAGAGAAGCAGGGGCCGGGACGGGAAGGGGGTACCTGGATAAGCTCGGCCTGGTCCTGCGTCTGATGCGGGCGTTGCGGATCCTGTACGTGATGCGTCTGGCGCGTCACTCTCTGGGTTTACAGACCCTGGGGCTGACCATGCAGCGCAGCATTCGCGAGTTCGGCCTGCTGCTGCTCTTCGTCTGCGTTGCGGTGGTGCTCTTCTCCCCGCTGGTCCACCTGGCTGAGAGTGAGCTGGCTCCCCACGCTGCCACCGCCCCCCAGCACAGGTTCAGCAGCATCCCCGCCTCCTATTGGTGGGCCATCATCTCCATGACGACGGTGGGCTACGGCGACATGGTGCCACGGAGCGTTCCGGGCCAGGTGGTGGCGCTGAGCAGCATCCTGAGCGGCATCCTTATCATGGCGTTCCCGGCCACGTCGATCTTCCACGTGTTCTCTCGCTCCTACCAGGAGCTGAAGCAGGAGAATGAGAGAGTGTGGAAGGAGGAGAGAGGCGCAGCTCTGGCTGCTGAGGCAGAGCAGAGCAGAGAGAGAGATGGAGAGAATCTCTGGCCCTGTCTAGAGGCGTTTGAGTCCAATGAGATTCACCGGCCCACGCTACCAGCCGCTGCCTTCTGACTGACAGTTGCTCATCATTCATACATCATCTTTATTTAAGAATAGTAGACAGTTTTTCAAGACAATTTACTGATTGACTTAATATGCTAAGTCTCAGATAAGAGTAGGCTATTCAACTGAGCTACCATAGCTGATACCACACTGGATACAGTTCTCTCTCAATGTGCTGCCCAATGACACTGTGTGCAAGGCATCAATCATAAAAGGAGTATCAATCAAACACTGGTCAGAAGAAACTGCTCTACTGCATATGAATGACATGCTATTAGAGGTTTTCAAATTGCTGAATGTCAATGTCCATTGGTTTCTCATGTTTATGCTCATGGTCTGAATCATAGATCACTCATCATCAGCCAATTGACTGACAATGAGTTAACGACTTTAATGATGGCGCTTTCATACTGCGTTCATATTTTTACCAATTACCTGTCCAGGTTGCCACGCTGTTTTCGCAGGTAAGATTTGATCTATCCATCTATCTATCTATCTATCTATCTATCTCTATATACATACATATATATACACACACATATATATATACTGTATATATGCGCAGTTTGCGGCAGAGTCGTGTTGGAAATGGGCAACTTAGAAACCATCCAGCTCACTTGTTCCACTTGTCATCATGCAACGAAAGTCATTCAGGGATTCAGACAAAATGAGTCGCCCAATGAAGTGTACTGGAGTGAGATTTTGCATTTGAACGTGTCGTTGAGATGAGTTGTGGACTGATGGTGCTATTTTTATTTATTTATTTGTCAGGCTTCATGAACATTTATGTAATTGAACTCTAGGGGCGGGATCGGTATGCAATCAGTTGCTTCTTGGCTGTTGGCCTCTGTATAATCTTGAAAATACAAAATATGTATAGGCCTATCTTTTATATACAAAATAATAATTGAAGACAACCACTTGAGAAAATGTTGAGAAGTCAAATATTATTTAATGTCAAGAATGGACCCACGTTGTGAACCTAGGAAACACGGAATTCATGGCTGTCTAAATGAGCATGAATATTTGTAAATAATAGTTTAGAAAATGGTCTCTGTGCATGTGTGGAAATTAAAAGCAAAGATGCTGTATTTGTACCTGTCTTTCAGAGCAGGCTCATGCCAGCAGCAGTTATCTCAATAAACCTGCCAGCTAGTCTCGCATAGCCATACCTCCAAATCGCATTGTTCTCACCTTTGGATAACTGCAGAATTGATGAAGCGATCTGGCTTGGATTGAATTGAACAATATGCATATGGTAGAATATGCTCGCAATTTCATTGGATGTTACATTCCAAGAACCCTCCCCTACATGCCTGTAAATGATTGCTTGTTGTTATGTGTGTCGTGTTGACTCCTTTCTGACCAAATAGGACTATTTTGCAGAGTTGTTGCTAGATGCTGTCTTGCAAAATTGAAGAAAACCTGATGGAAAAACGGAATTAGATTTTTTCCACAACTGTGCTCTATACACAAAATCTAGTTGAAGGCATTAGGTATTTGATTGGTTTTACGTGTGGCGAGGTGTCATTAATTTCAAACTGGTTTCCACCCCTTTGTAGCTACTTTCTGCATAGGATTTCACCAGGCTTTTCGAACTAGGAAAGCCTGGTCTCAACAAGGTTATTTGCCAGACAATATATAGGGTTTATATATGTTTACTGTTAATTGACTATTAAAATTTTAAAACAAAACTACATGCTTTAAGATTGTCAGTGGATCAGTCAAAGGAACACTGGAGGTGCGTCCCAAAACTTTTCACTTCACCTTTTCACTACCAGTTACCACACATAGAAATAGAATGATGATGTATACTGATAAACTCCTGTTAAAGTTCTTGGCTTTATTTACAACATTATTGTAATATGTGCATCCCATTACTCAAAAAAGATTACCACTACCACTATCCTCTTGACCCAGAAATACATTTTCGTGTAGCCATTTTGAAGGGTGTCCCAATAGTGTAGGAGAAGTTGAGATCCACTTCAGATACCTGCTGAAGTCAATAATGTGTGATTGCAGCTGAAGGACCAGTCATGTATGCTTCAGCGGACTACACACGCAAAAAAGGTATGAAATAGTGCCCTCTAACGGCCGGTCGGGCTACCTTTCTATTTTCATTGGGACAATGTGCAACGCAACATATAGGTGCATAGGTTTACAATTTGATATGTATTAAGACATGTTCTACACAAATAGTATCGCTTAAGCTCTAATACTGTAGCCTCTACACACACAAATTGTACACAGGTTGACTTGTGAGGTTGACGTGATGCACGTAATGGCAACAGTACACAAACCCATCCAGTGCTGATCAAGCCATTAGAGCAACCAAATCGTTTTTGTTGTTGGATCTTATATGGGTTATTTTGTGTACATGTTCTATGAAGCATGATTAGATAGACATAACTTGCAGTATAGATAGATAGATAGATAGATAGATAGATAGATAGATGAGTGAAGGGTGAAGACCTCTCTGCATATTGTACGGTTAGATTGGTGTGAATAGCAAGCCCACTAATAAGTAGGAGCAAAAACAATAATTGGATTTGCTGAAGTAAGCCCTCTAATAAGTATGAGCAATAACAATAGTTGGACTTGCTATAGCAAGCCCACTAATAACTAGAAAAATAAGTTCGAGAAGAAACTTTGCAAAGTCGTATTTTGGTAGTGGAAAAAGCTTAAAGATGGTTTGGACGACATAGATCGATTTGCTGGGTAGTTGAAAAGTGAAAGTGAGAGTCTTATTATGGTAGCGGATACAGTTTAAAGATGGTTTGGTTGGTTGGTTTGTTGGTTGCTAGATGGATGATTGGTTGGTTGGATGGATGGAGAACGTTAGATAGATAAGAGAAGGTTAGGTGAGAGAAGGATAGATAGATAGATAGATGTGAAATATTAAATGCCAAGTAACGCAAATTACTTTTACTTAAGTACTATTTAATAAGATACTTTTTACTCTTACTTAAGAAGTTTCCTAGACTACAATTGAAGCAGTTTACTGTCTTATTTATCAATTCTATCAACACTTAAGACAAAATCTGAGAATTAGCCACAAAAATCCTGTCGCATCTCTTGAATTTCCACTGCAATTTTGCAAACTTTTCCCTCCAGTTTTATCAACAGCAGGTCCCCTGAACTGGTCAAACAAGGGCAATTGCATTTGGCAAGCAAATAACTGGTTTAAGTCATGGTCAGTCAAGTGAAGTATCGGTCATTGTGAGTGGACACATTTCTGTAAGTGTATGGACAAGACCTCAGAGAAAACATGACTATTGTAATAGAATATGACCTAGTGGTTAGGACAAGGGTTTTAAGAACAAATGGGTGGTGTTCAAGCTTTGAGTACATTTACATTTATGGCATTTAGCAGACGCCTTTATCCAAAGCGACTTACAACAAATACATTTGTATTCATGAGTACATACAAATACATGAGTATTCTTTCAACTTGTGCCACATGTCTGTGGTACTACCAATTCCTTATATTTGGCTTCTGTTTTGTAACCCATAGGCAACACACACACACACACACACACACACACACACACACACACACACACACACACACACACACACACACACACACACACACACACACACACACACACATATATATAGAAATAATAATGAGTACAATGTCCAGCAAAGTGCTAGCAAAACACATGTGATGACAGTAGAACAAGCTTTTGATCACAGCCTCAAAGAAGACACACAAAACCACCTGCAATAGATCCTCCTCTTAAAAAATGGCAAGCTCTTGTGATACAGTGAAACAAACAAAGAGGTGGCCTCATAACAGGTAGGCTCGACCTGGTCACCATGGTTACATAGAATCATTTGCATGCCCCAACGGCCATACCCTGAAACTCTTGAGACAATCCCATGGTTACGTAAGAGGATGTAAATCTCCAAAGCTACTGAAGGAAAATCTAATGATCAAGAGCTGCTCACATGCTGGGTGTGTATCTATTCTTAAGGCTTAGTGGGCTGGAGTGAAGTCAGTAAACCAACTCAACTCATTTTGAAACGTTTTAGTTGTCACTGACTGGTTTCTCATGGTAATGTGTGATGGATATGTCATTGTGTATGAGTTAAAGGCTGCATCATAAGAATGAAATCATGGCAGATTTGAAAAGACCAGCTTCAGCTCAGAAGACAAAACATCTTGTTATGTATCTTTACAGATAATATAGATAGTAACACAGTTAATATTAAAACAATTAACATCATAAAGCGGAACACAATGTGTTATCAGGTAGTCCTCTTACAGCATACACTGTTATCTACAGGAAGTACAGGTCCCGGGTGTATTGTTCCTTACCACACACACAGTTCAATACACACACACACACGCAGTGGGTACATTTCATTGTAAATAGAGGACAAGCAGGGAAACGGGAAATGCAGGTACAGCCAGTAGAGGAGTCCTGCCCATGGCATACTACTGATGTGGGTATTGTGTGGCATAATAAGAGCACCTGTCGGGTACAAGATCTACCTACAAGATCTCAACATGCTGGAGGACAGCATTAAGAAAGGAGAAAGGTATGTGTGTGTTTCTCTTCTCTCTCATGTGACTCATATCAAGTTTTATATATTTAATTCAAAGCAGGGATAGTGCTAGGGAGAACTCTATACAGTTTCCTCAGAGCACCTGTGGCTAAAGATGTATGTCACTCCAGGACTTGAAATATGTGTTTACTTATACATGTATGTCTACATGATTTCATGGCATAACATTGGCTTTGGACTGAATGTTGTTAGTTTCTGATTTAATTAGTAAATCATATCTTATAATTAGTATTGCTGCTGTCACTGTTGTAGAACCTGGAATGAATTACATCAGTGTTATTGACAGCTATGGAAATACAAGTGATACAGATTATTTCGATTTATATCAGCAATAAACATAAACTCCACAACAACAACAAACAAATTAGACATTTGAAACAGTAATGGTCAATAATACACTGTATATTGAATAATATACTGTTTGTTAAATGTTATGTGACTGTAAAACATTTCTTGTTGTTGACTGTTAACTGAAACTTGGGTTGGGTATGAGGGTATCACACTGTTTGCCTTTCCAAAGAAAAGTGTGTGCTAAGGGGTAGAGGTGCTTAGACAAATACATGTATGCATGAAAGGGGTTATCCACTCCAGAATCTGTTTCAAGATGTTTTCAGACCTTAAAAGGAGTAAAATGTTTAGATGGTTTCGATGTGCACTGAATGAAATTAGAAGACTCCAATTATTCAAATTATTTTCAGTTTTGGCTAAAAGCTCATTCTGTACAACAAATGCTGTGGTAAGTGAAATTATTTCTAGAGCACTTATGAGGCATGGAAACATCTGCCCAACTTTGATTCGGAGAGAACTGTACCTTTAAAAGGATCCTAAACTGTGTTTGCCCCTCTCCTCTCTCAGCCAGGGCACACAGCAGGAGAGCAAGAGGTACTGTTGCTGGTCGAAGTATCGCTGCTGTTTCCTTTTTCTCCTCATGGCCACCACACTCCTCCTGTATAGCAACAACCTCTCTGGACTCGCTAAAGACTGGGCCCCAAAATGGTGGAAAGAATACAATCAAACTGCAATACAATCAACTGCTAGGGAAACATATAATGAAACCATCACCACCCTGACTGTACAGACCGTTAGTCTGATTAATGAAACCACCACCACCCCGACTTTACAGACCATTAGTCTGACTACAGAGGGAAAGGCTTTGATTCCCACCCCTGTCCCCTATTTGTCACCGGGACCTTACTATGTTGAATACCCGCATCGGTACCACTTCCTGGTGGACGAGGAGGAGAAATGCCGGGAGAAGAACCTCTTCCTGGTTCTGATGGTTCCAGTGGCGCCCCACAACAGGGCAGCTCGAGACGCTGTCCGCAATACTTGGGGCAAGGAGAACATGGTACTGGGCAAAGTGGTGCGTCTGTTTTTCTTACTAGCTCTGCCCAGTGGAGAGGGCAGAGAGAAGGTCCAGGAGGAGGTGCTGCAGGAGAGCAGAGAGCAGCGGGACCTGCTGCAGAGTGACTTCAAGGACAGCTACAAAAACCTGACCATCAAGACCATGGTGATGCTGGAGTGGCTGAGCTCTCGCTGCCCCAACGCCTCCTACGCCATGAAGATAGACTCAGACATGTTCCTCAATGTGCACAACCTGGTCAACATGCTGCTCAGTGCGCCAAAGCAGAACTACATGACTGGACTGGTGGCCAAATGGGGTAAGGTTCTTCGGGACCACAACTCCAAATGGTATCTCCCAAGGGAGGTGTTTTCTGAGATATACTACCCACCTTATGCTTTGGGACTGGGCTATGTCTTGTCATTGGACCTCCCCATCAAGCTAGTGAAAGCATCCAGGCAGGTTAAAGCCGTCTACATTGAGGACGTCTATCTGGGCTTGTGTATGATGTATTTGGGCATCCGTCCTACTGATCCCCCAAGTGGCAACCTGTTCAATGTCTTCCCAGTGCCTTACAATCGATGTAGCTACTCTAGGCTTATAGCCACCACCACACACAGCATCATAGACCAGGTTAGGGTCTGGAGGGAGTTAAATAAACCTGGCCCTTACTGTTGATCATACAGCACAGACCTGGTTCTAACTGTTGATTATAAAGCACATGTAAGGACAGAGAAAGAACCTGCTACTGTGAGGGCTTCCCATGATGCCCTTGAGAATGAACTCTGCTTGGGCTATGGTCTGATTCTCTACCCGTTGTTGGTTCGATACCCACCACAGGAGGGAGCCAGATGTGAGCTGGTAACTGGAGGGTTGCTGGCATCATATTTAAGGTGGCTACCACTGCCGTTGTGCCCTTGAGCAAGGCACTTAACCCCGAACTGCCCCGGATGGCAGTGTATGTGTGTTGTTATGGGGCAGGGTGTGTGCAACAATTGAGTGATGAGTTGATTTCATGGCAAATAAAGCATTGTTTGTTTTAGGTGGCCACGGAAGGGAGGCTAGATTGGGAATTTAGCTACTGTTTTAGTTGAAACCCATGGTTGTATTATCGGTCATGTTCATAAATTCTTGTTGCAAAATCAACATTTGTAAAAACAATAACCGGGCACACAGTATTTTGACACTCTCAGTCTAAAGCTAGAAAGTCAGAAAGAAGTCTGTAATTAAGGAGAATAATAACATCTCTGCTATCCTTACATTTTCAAAGGCAGGGTTTTACCTGCTTTGGTTGAACGGTTTGTTGTAGTAAATGTGACATGGCAACACCCCAAGTATAAGTATGAGACAAACGTCCCCCTTTTTCTGACAGAATATCCTTCTCTGGAAGAGCCACAAAAAGTATAAATTATTACACTATAAATAAACAAACTCAATCAATGGTTAACTTCAGCTAAACAGAGCAAACATGTAGCTGAAGCTGGCTACTAAATAACTATAGTAATAACAAAGCGAATATTTGCTGAGTGAAATTAATATGTTAATGTAACTATGTAATTATTAATTATGTAACTATGCAATTATTCTGTTGAAACAAACCACTCCCCATTTGTTGTTTTTCTGGCTTTAAAAAAAATAAAATAATGATTATTATAAGAAGGAGCCAACAAATGAAGGAAATGTGTAAAAATGTCTGTGTGTTTTTCCAAACAAATTGTCTCAGGTCAAAAAACAAACTAGTTGATTTGAGTTGTGACTCATGGAACCTGTATACAGTAGAAACATTCCCTAGCCACTACTCCCTAGATACTACTCCCTAGACACTACTCCCTAGATACTACTCCCTAGACACTACTCCCTAGACACTACTCCCTAGATACTACTCCCTAGACACTACTCCCTAGATACTACTCCCTAGACACTACTCCCTAGACAGTACTCCCTAGACACTACTCCCCAGGCACTAGGTAGATCTGATTGGCTTGGATAGGTAAAAGCAAGAGGGCAAAAAGATTCTATCCAATCTACAAGTGTCTAGGGAGTGTCAAGTGTAGGGAATTCGCAAGTCAGGATCATTTTCATCTGTTGAAAAGGAAACATGACAAGCCTTCGCACCTTCTTCTATGTAACGAATGAATCTGAAAGGTCTGGATAGGTAAGTCTGATGTTAGAAATCCACATAGCCTAACATAGGGTCAGGTTTAGCTGCCACCATATGACTTATACTACTGTCATTATTTCAGATCTCTGGAGTGCTAAGGGAACGGGCTTGGGTTGTTTCTACACAGGGACACCTCTAGCCTTCATATCAGGGACACCATGCTATACAGTTACTTTGTGCTCTCTTGAATGAACACATTTGCAGGGAGGAGAAAATCAGGACAATGGTTCACCTTTGTGCCAAAGATATCAATGAGAGATGAGAGTGAGATTGGTGTGCAGTGATTCCCGAAGTCTTTATTAATGCCAAACACATTTCACAACAACAATGTCGTTTTGTTTAACTTATTTTTTCATTCCCATAAAGGCTACAGGATTAGAGTCTATCTATGTTATGGTAGTTGGAGATAAAGCAATTTTCCATTAGTTGAACACTGATAACGGTAAGACCTTTGTTTAAAAGTGTTTTTTTCTGCTGTGAAATTGTAATTTAGTGTGTTGTTAATACAGTCCAGCAGCGACACCTAGTGGGGAGACAAGAGACAGGCCTGACACCATACCCTGCACCTGTGACAAGGCAGCTGAATAAAGCCAAACACAACTTCTCTCATCTTGCTTCCTGGTGATTTATCGTTTTGTTCATAATCAACAATGAAGTCATGACATGAATCATGAGATAAGACATATGCCTCTGAAAGCTTCTGTGTATGAGAAACACAGCCTATATTTGTTGCTTAGCTTCAAGAGGTCAATGCAAGGCAAACATCCATATGCAATTTAGCACTCAATTGAGATAAATGGTAGGTGGAATACCAACCACTCTGTTTATACTGGGTGGAGACAGAACACAAAGCCATTCTTAAAGGGGCAATCTGACATTCAAACAATAACAAAGTCATCTCCCAGCCATTTTTTGTTTTGTAAACAGCAGAGGGGCTAGAGAAATGTTCATCAGAAATGTTCATCTCAAATTCATAGACGGAGCAAAGGATGCAAAGACTGACCATCCATGAGATTAAAATGATAGTTTTAACCGTGTTTTGAAGCTATACGGTGTTTGTTTACAATCACATTGTTTACAAACAATGGAGTAAAACAAGCTTATATATTGGGTTCTGATGGGGTAAGACAAAAAATGCATGTACCAATCCCAGATTTCCCCTTTAAAATATATCAAAAAGTTCAATAAATACACAATATCCCCAATTAGGCCTACTACTAGTCCCATTCAAATTCAATTGGCCAATCCACCCATATCTAATGTTCAATTTACTCTAAAATCTGAAGAATTAAGAAGTTACGACAAATGTCATTACATTTCATCATCCATATGCATAGATGTGTTCTACTATTTAGAGTTACCATCCGTGTATAAATGGAACCAAATAGAAGGCTTTGGTTAAGGTGAGTTCTAAAACAAACACAACTTTATGTGAGAAAACTCACTACTCAACTGTTTTCTATTTCATGTGGATAAGGTCCACCTGCCTCCAGACGGATCAGATGCTCCTGGGTGAAACACAGGTACAGGCCACAGGGATGGTGATAGAGTCTGCTTTGATCAGGTACTGCTGGGGGTCGTCTGGACATACAGTCTTTCTCAGGATCCTCACGGTCACAAACACAGGCACTGAGTTATAGCTCATATCTTCATGCTGATTGATGATGCAGCCCCCACACAGACACTCAGCAACAGCGATCTGATAGGGAATCCTGTCCTCTCTTTCATCTATTCTGCAAGTGACAAGCAGGCAAACTAGTCAATATAGTGCATTCTCATCATGAGACTGCAGCTGAATTCCAAATCGGCTTCTATAGTCCTGTACTCCTGTTGCGTAGCTCTGAGAGGATTTGATAGATATAAGCATTATGGTAATATTGATCTTGCCCTCTGATAGGCTGGGTGGAATTTCGCCAGATTGTTTACACTACCCCATCATTCTTAACCCTGAGTGGTCAACTTGGAATTCAGCATCAGAAAATCTTTGGAATTACATTTCTATAGTGCTAGCCACCCATCAGGAATGTTGAATTGTAATATCGGTTCTATTAATTATATTTTGGTAACAATCTTTGTCCATAGTAGTAGGCCTACCTTACCTGTACCGCCAGGGGGACAGTGAGCGGTTGTTATACTCTGCTGAGGTTTGGAGTTTGAAGCTGGAGCAAGTCTGTCGTTCCCAGCGCTGTCTCACCTTCAAGTCCTGACTCAGAGCCGTCACAACACGACTCCAAGGAGTTTTCATGTATCTGCCAGTCCGCATATTCACGTTCTTCTGGCTAAAACACCTCTTATGGGAGGAACTGCGAGCAAAACTCAGAGCAACGAGGATGCAAAGGATCGAAATCTGAGAACATGACAAAACGGGTTTACTTCAGTCGTTTTTTGTGTGTGACACAAATAACAATTTACGAATAACAAAAGTGCCAAAATAATGCAATGAAATCGATCATTTGCAATGTGAATAATTCTATTCTAAAATAAGAAAAAATATAAATGGCCTAACAACTGTAAACAATTGTCACCTTTCCCAGTCATATCACATATAATATTTCATAATTCAAAAGTTGCAGACTAACCTGTGTCATCTCCGAACAGTTATTATGAAGGAATAAAACAAGTCGCGCCAATGTCCCAATGCTCCATAATCTTACCGAAACTCATTATATAGTCCTGACAGTCAGGTGTGCTCTCTGGGGAAATCCGGGTGGGGGCTGGGAATCGAGATAAGTGATTTCCTTTTCCTTGATCGCTGTCGCAGCCAAAGGATGACCTTACCTCGTGTTTTGCAAAGCATGGCGAAAATCCTTTGCAGGAAGTATATGTAAGTAGCTACAAAGGGGTCGACCAACCAATCAAATATCTTACTTGAACGAATCTACAGTTCAATTGAAGTCTGATCGGTAATCTAAATTTGTCCAGACCTCCAGTGGAAGCCTGAGAACAACGTGATTTGGTGCTACGTGAGATAAACCAACCGTAATAATACAGAAGTTAATACATAAATAATTGTACATTAGTGTACATCTTGTATACATACATACATACATACATACAAATACATACATGAATAAATACATGAGCGTGGAAATACGAAAATGTCTAAGGAAATAAATACAAACATCACACACATATCATCCTTGCTGCGCGGGGCAGCGGACCATCTGGACAGAAGATGCAGCAACGATCATCTCATTATAAGCCAAATCACAACCCAATCATCTCAGTATAGACCAAATCAAAACCCAATCATCCCGTTGTAAAGTCAACAGCAGGCGCTTCCTAACATACTAGTAGGCGCAGTAGGTTCAAATCAACCATACGATTGTATTCATTTATCATACGTATGGTTGATTTGAACCTACTGCTACCAGTAGGTTAGGAGGTGCCTAACAACGGGATAATTTGTTTGATTTGGCCTCATATTATGAGATGATTGTTGCTGTGAATTAAATAGATGAAGTTGCTATGAATTAAGTAGATGACGGTGTGAATGCATGAAGAAATAAATGAAGAAACAATTAAATAAATACAGTAGACACATGAATAGACAAAATAAATGAAATGCAGCACCAGACCACTACCCAGCACCAGACCCCTAGCCAGCACCAGACCCCTACCCAGCACCAGACTCCGATCCAGCACCAGACCCCTACCAGACTCCGATCCAGCACCAGACCCTTACCAGACCCCTACCCAGCACCAAACTCCAATCCAGCAACAGACCTCTACAAGACCCAGATCCAGCACCAGATCCCTATCCAGCACCAAATTCCTACCCAGCAGCAGACCCCTATCCAACATCAGAGCCCAATCCAACACCAGACCCCTATCAGACTCCTATCCAGCACCAGACCCCTATCCATCCATACACATTTTCATATTTGTTCACCCATTTATTAATCTATGTGTACAACCCTTTGACCTTGAGTACATTAAGTAGACAAAGTACCTGCCTAATACCAGGTTGTAAAATAAAGGCTTAGTAATTATTCTTATGTTTATTGAAAGAAGGATTATTTCCTTGATTAACTTGAAGGGTGAAAGTAATGATGATAATAATAATGATAGGCTACATTTTATAACGCTTTTCGAGATCCCAAGGACACTGTCCAATAATGCACTAAATCTTAGTATACAAGCAAACAAAACACAGAAGGAATACAGAATACAGTCATGGATAGAATGAATGGGAATAGATAGTAAGAGGTCTGAAAAACAGAATAATACAAATAAAAAAACAGCAGGAGAGAGACGAGAGGGAGAGAGAGGGAAGAAGATAGGGGCTGAAAGGGTAGTGGGGGGGGTGAAACTGTGATATGAGATATTAGATCAACCATGAACAAAGACTTCTTTGGGTGGGGAAACCCAATGGTGCGGCCTGAGTTCTGGTACAACCAATAGGTATGGATTCTCCCCTCCTAATAGATAATAAGCACTGCCAAGTTGTGTGTGTCAAGTTTGTGTGTGTGTGTGTGTGTGTGTTTGTGTACAGTATCTATTCACTGTCTAACCCTATTTCACTATGACTAAGTCAATCTCAACAGGCAGCAGTTTCCTGACCTATGGACTTCCTCTTTTACTTCAGGTAACATAACTTAAAATTCTTTAAGCCTCTGTAATGGCTGTGGTGTGATGCAACAATGTAAAAGTCTCCTCCCCCACACCTGATCTGGTTTCGGTATAAAAGAGTGCCTTGTCTTTATTTAAACACAGACACATGAACAGCATTGTGTGAGACAGTACGTCAAAAAGGAGGTTGGTTGTTGTGAGCCTCCTGCTGCCACCCCATGCCCTATCCAGCACCGGACCCCTACCCAGCACCAGACCCCTACCCAGCACCAGACCCCTACCCAGCACCAGACCACGATCCAGCACCAGACTCCAATCCAGCAACAGACCCCTACAAGACCCACATCCAGCACCAGATCCCTATCCAGCACCAGATTCCTACCCATCAGGAGACCCCTATCCAACACTAGAGCCCAATCCAACACCAGACCCCTATCCAGCACCAGACCCCTACTCAGCACCATATCCCGATCCAGCACCATATGCCGATCCAGCACCCCTACCCCTCACATTCTTCAAGCCTCTGTAATCCTTCATTATAAAAAAAACTTGGCAGCAATAGCTGTGGTGTGATGCAACAATGTAAAAGTCTCCTCCCCCTCACCAGGTTTCAGTATAAAAGAGTGTCCCGTCTTTATTTAGACAAAGATACATGAACAGTATTGTGTGAGAGAGTGTGTGAGAAACTCCAAAAGGAGGTTGGTTGTTGTGAAGCCTCCTGTTGCCACCCCATTCCCTATCCTGCACCGGACCTCTACCCAGCACCAGACTCCTATCCAGCACCAGGCCCCTACCCAGCACCAGACCCCTACCTAGCACCAGATCCCTACCCAGCACCAGACCCCTACCCAGAACCAGACCCCTACCAGACCACTACCCACCACCAGACCCCTATACAGCACCAGACCACTCCCCAGCATCAGACCCCTATCCAGCACGAGACCCCTAGCCAGCACCAGACCCCTACCCAGCACCAGACCCCTACCCAGCACCAGACTCCGATCCAGCACCAGACCCCTATAAAGCACTAGACCCCTATCCAGCACCAGACCCCTACCCAGCAGCAGACCCCTATCCAACACCAGAGCCCAATCCAACACCCCTACACCCCTGTCTTGTCACTGTCTAACCCTATTTCATTGTAATCAGTATGAAGTGAATCTCAAGGTAACATAACTCAAAATTCTTCAAGCCTCTGTAATCCTTCATTGTAAAAAAAACTTGGCAGCAATAGCTGTGGTGTGATGCAACAATGTAAAAGTCTCCTCCCCCTTACCAGGTTTCAGTATAAAAGAGTGTCTCGTCTTTATTTAGACAAAGATACATGAACAGTATTGTGTGAGAGAGTGTGTGAGAAACTCCAAAAGGAGGTTGGTTGCTGCCACCTCATCCCCTATCCAGCACCGGACCTCTACCCAGCACCAAACCCCTACCAGACCCTTACCCAGCACCGGACCCCTATCCAGCACCAGACCCCTACCCAGCAACAGACTCCTACCCAGCACCAGACCACGATCCAGCACCAGACTCCAATCCAGCAACAGACCCCTACAAGACCCACATCCAGCACCAGATCCCTATCCAGCACCAGATTCCTACCCATCAGCAGACCCCTATCCAACACTAGAGCCCAATCCAACACCAGACCCCTATCCAGCACCAGACCCCTACTCAGCACCATATCCCGATCCAGCACCATATGCCGATCCAGCACCCCTACCCCTCACATTCTTCAAGCCTCTGTAATCCTTCATTATAAAAAAAACTTGGCAGCAATAGCTGTGGTGTGATGCAACAATGTAAAAGTCTCCTCCCCCTCACCAGGTTTCAGTATAAAAGAGTGTCTCGTCTTTATTTAGACAAAGATACATGAACAGTATTGTGTGAGAGAGTGTGTGAGAAACTCCAAAAGGAGGTTGGTTGTTGTGAAGCCTCCTGTTGCCACCCCATTCCCTATCCTGCACCGGACCTCTACCCAGCACCAGACTCCTATCCAGCACCAGGCCCCTACCCAGAACCAGACCCCTACCAGACCACTACCCACCACCAGACCCCTATACAGCACCAGACCACTCCCCAGCATCAGACCCCTATCCAGCACGAGACCCCTAGCCAGCACCAGACCCCTACCCAGCACCAGACCCCTACCCAGCACCAGACTCCGATCCAGCACCAGACCCCTATAAAGCACTAGACCCCTATCCAGCACCAGACCCCTACCCAGCAGCAGACCCCTATCCAACACCAGAGCCCAATCCAACACCCCTACACCCCTGTCTTGTCACTGTCTAACCCTATTTCATTGTAATCAGTATGAAGTGAATCTCAAGGTAACATAACTCAAAATTCTTCAAGCCTCTGTAATCCTTCATTGTAAAAAAAACTTGGCAGCAATAGCTGTGGTGTGATGCAACAATGTAAAAGTCTCCTCCCCCTTACCAGGTTTCAGTATAAAAGAGTGTCTCGTCTTTATTTAGACAAAGATACATGAACAGTATTGTGTGAGAGAGTGTGTGAGAAACTCCAAAAGGAGGTTGGTTGCTGCCACCTCATCCCCTATCCAGCACCGGACCTCTACCCAGCACCAAACCCCTACCAGACCCTTACCCAGCACCAGACCCCTATCCAGCACCAGACCCCTACCCAGCAACAGACTCCTACCCAGAACCAGACCCCTACCCAGCAACAGACTCCTACCCAGAACCAGACCCCTATCCAGCACCAGACATCTATCCAGCACCAGACCTCTATCCAGCACCAGACTCCTACCTAGCACCAGACCACTCCCCAGCACCAGACCCCTATCCAGCACCAAATTCCTACCCAGCACAAGACCTCTACCCAGCACCAGACCCCTATCCAGCACCAAACCCCTACCCAGCACCAGACTCGTATCCAGAACCAGATCCCTATCCAGCACCCCTATCCAGAATCAGACCACTATCTATTACCAGACCCCTACCCAGCACCAGACCAGTATCTATTACCAGACCCCTACCCAGCACGAGATCCTCACGTATTCTGCCTACCCGCCTACCTCCTGGAAGAGTGTTTCTGTTCAGTGGGACACTTGTTTTGGAATTTTTCTTAATTATGGTGAGCATTCTTAAATCATCCATTGTAGAAGTCTTCCTTGGCCTGCCAGCCCATTTGCGATTGCTGAGCTTACCAGTCTAATTAATGATGTTCCAAACTGTTGATTTTGGCAAGCCTAAGGTTTTGGCTATGTTTGTGATAGTTTTTTCAGCCTAATAGTAGGTTTCTTGACTTTCATTGACACCTCTTTGGTCCTCATGTTGACAGACACCAATAGCAAACAAAATGTCTTGAATCAATACTAGACATTGACAGCTCTCTACTGCCTGCACAAATTATGTGACGGAACACACCTGACTTACCAGAAACACATAAACCATTAATGTTGGTGCCCTGAAATAGGGGGACTATGTATAAAAAGTGCTGTCATTTCTAAATGGTGAAACCAATATGTACACAAATACCCTCAAATAAAAGCTGATATTCTCTACTTTAATCTCATAGTTTATTGCTTAATTTAAAATCCAAACCTTTGGAGTATAGAACCAAAAGGATAAATGCTTCACTTACCTATTACTTAAGCAGGGCACTGTAACTTAGTGTTTGGATATTTGAAAAGTTTGCACCTGTTTTTCCAATATAAGGTAACCATCGACTATAAATGAAGTCTGGCTGAAATTGGCTGAGATTGTATCTCTCTCCAGATCTCGTCTTCTTCTTTCCATAACCTGTTCTGTCTACCTTGGTATTAATTATTATAATTTCAGCTTTGTCTCATGTCTTTATTTACCTCTGAAAACTGTGCGTTGGTGTATACTCTTTGTAACAATAAGTCTACGATAAACATGTTGTCCCCCACCAATGATGTAGCGCCCCTCCTTGTGTGAATTGGTGATGATTATTTAAATGTATGATAGAAAAGTTACCTGAATGTTTAGCGTTTATTTGATTTATTAACAGTCTTGCTTCTTACAGCTTTGCGTTTTTTTGAATCATCCAAAAGGTGCAGTCTGAGGTGAGTTCTCCTCTTTGCACCCTATTATGATGTTTTAATGATAACAGCCTATCACTTTAGCTGCACCGTCACAAGATGAATCGGCATCACCTCAAAACATTTTCTGTCGAGTTTTGTCTAAATTGGCCCAGTGGTGTGGGAGATGAAAGCGTGTGACATACGAACAGACAGACACTGATCCGTATTCCCATCCCCGATTTCCTTCTATGTCTGCATAACAAAGGAGACACACACGCCCCAGTGTGAGTGGATGAGTGAGCAGCAATATTTATTGCATGAAGTACCAGAACCACCAGAGTCCAGTTGCGGAGAGCCAGGGCTGTGTGTGTGTGGGGGGGGGGTCAAATTAGTCGGGGTGAGACACAAGGGCCAGAGGTCGTTGGTCTGGGGATCAGAGGGGAGTGGCCATTGGTAGGGTAGGGTGGGATAGGAGGATGGAGGAGGGGGGTGGGGGGGTTTAGAAGCACTTCCTGTGGACGATGGAAGGTCCAGCCTCTTCGTACTCATCCTTGCTGATCCACATCTGCTGGAAGGTGGACAGGGAGGCCAAGATGGAGCCACCAATCCAGACGGAGTACTTCCTTTCAGGGGGGGCGATCATCTACAGGGGGGGAGAGGGGCCACAGAAAGGGGAGAGGTGAGCACATGAACTTGACACACTCTTGTCACATTCATGCTCTCAGCACCTCCACAGGTCTCCCAAACATCTCACCGACCAGAAACACTAACACGCAGATGCTATGGCAACAGGCATGTGCGATAGGTGTACGCTCGGCCTCTCTACGGTAACAGGCGTGTGTAGTCGGCTTGTGCTTGCCATGTACCTTGATCTTCATGGTGCTGGGTGCCAGGGCTGTGATCTCTTTCTGCATGCGGTCACCGATACCAGGGTACATGGTGGTGCCGCCAGAGAGGACGTTGTTGGCGTACAGGTCCTTGCGGATGTCAATGTCACACTTCATGATGCCGTTGTAGGTGGTCTCATGAATGCCAGCAGACTCCATACCTGGGGGTGTCGCAGAGGTTCAATCACATTTGATCACAATCAGAACAGAAAAAACACATGCTATAAATAGAGGAAAAACGGATTCCCGGGGTCAGGTCACATGGTCAGGAAAAAAAGTCCTGTCCCTGGTTATACGACATAGTGATGTACCATAATGACATAACAGTATCGACATGATACAAGAACATGAACACAATCGTGGATGCAACTCAAAGCTCATGTGAAGACACAGATCGACGGCTCTAACCACTGACCGATGAAGGAAGGCTGGAAGAGGGTCTCAGGGCAGCGGAACCTCTCGTTACCGATGGTGATGACCTGGCCGTCAGGCAGCTCGTAGCTCTTCTCCAGGGAGGAGGAGGAGGCGGCGGTGGCCATCTCATTCTCAAAGTCCAGAGCCACATAGCACAGCTTCTCCTTGATGTCACGCACAATCTCTCTCTCAGCTGGTGGATGAACACACAGGTAGAGGGATAGAAGACATTTTGAGGATTTTATACTCACAAGCTGTCAATACATACGCACACATGCATGCATGCACGCACACACCATGGGTCCTAATTCTCTCTCTCACTCTTTTTCTCCAACTGTACAACTCTCCCACCCTCTCTCTTTCTCTCTCTGTATATTCAGCCATCAAGCAAGAGAACCACTAGCCAGGTTTCACGCCCATCTAAAGCAGGAAATAGATTTCCTATGAAGCAACAGCCTCGTCTCCCCCCTGCACACTTCAAGGACATGTAGTGAAGCAACGTGCACACACTGTCTGTAAAATCCTGCCCTGTCTCCTTTCTGAGTTCATACCCCTACACTTGTTCGTCCAAACCCCCTCCTCCCTTCTTCCCTCCCTCCCCTCGATGATGGAGTGATGAGAGCCTCTGTCTCTATTTCTGTCCGTCAGTGTCCTTTGGTGCACCTGCTTCCCAGTGCACTGTCTCACAAGCAATGACCTTCTGGCTGTCAACGAGTGTGTGACACAGAGTAGCACAATGTTTCCACTTGTATTTAACCTTGTATATAATAAAATATATGTGTATGTGTGTGTGTGTGTGTGTGTATGTGTGTATGTGTGTGACTGTGTACGTGTAAGTGTATGTGTGTGTACGTGTGTAAGTGTACATGTGTACGTGTGTACGTGTGTGTGTGTGTGTGTGGGTACCGGTGGTGACGAAGCTGTAGCCTCTCTCTGTGAGGATCTTCATGAGGTAGTCTGTCAGATCTCTGCCGGCCAAGTCCAGCCTCATGATGGCGTGGGGCAGAGCATAGCCCTCATAGACGGGCACGTTGTGGGTCACACCGTCACCAGCGTCCAGCACGATACCTACAATCACAAACAGGACACCATATCAGAACCACAAACAGGACACCATTTCAGAACCACAAACAGGACACCATTTCAGAACCACAACCAGGACAACATATCAGAACCACAAACAGGATACCATATCATATCATTTTTAAGTACATTTCAGTTGTGTGTCATAGCTAAGGTGTCAATGCCACTTTGGACGACTGATAAATAATATCGAGGGAGAAAGAGGGAGGGGTAAAGGGAAGAAGAAGAGAGGGTGGAGAGGAAGGGACAGAATTAAAAAAGTAGCAGTAGAAGAAAAAAGGTCGAAAAAAACATCAAAAGACTACTGTTGTTCACTACAAAGTATGTACTGTGAAGTGCCTCTCACTTCTCGCACACAGAGAGTGGTCCTAGGAGTGTGTCCCCTCTGATGGGCTCACCTGTGGTACGACCGGAAGCGTACAGGGACAGCACAGCCTGGATGGCCACGTACATGGCCGGAACGTTAAAGGTCTCAAACATGATCTACAGACAGACAAAGAGACGGTCTCACATGGATGACACGGGCTGACAGACAGAGGGTCTGACATGAATGACACAGGCGGAGGGCGAGAGGTCGCACAATGTTGACACAATCAGAAAGAATGGAGTAAGAGAGGAAAGAGAAAGAAGGGGGTCAATAGAGATGCAATTAGGAGATATTTTGTGTGTGTGTGTGTGTGAGAGAGAGAGAGGGCTGTAGTGGTGTTTTCAGGGAGGGGGGAGGAGGGAGGGGGTAGAGAGGCCAACCTGAGTCATCTTCTCCCTGTTGGCTTTGGGGTTGAGTGGAGCCTCAGTCAGCAGGACGGGGTGCTCCTCTGGGGCTACACGCAGCTCATTGTAGAAGGTGTGGTGCCAGATCTGAGGAGGAGGAGGGGAGAGGGGGATGGGGAGAGAGAGAGAGAGAGAGAGAGAGAGAGAGAGAGAGAGAGAGAGAGAGAGGGAGGGAGGGAGGGGGGAGAGAAAGAGGGAGAAAGACAGTGAAAGACGGAGAGACAGACAGATGCACGAACAGGCACGTAAACAAAAATAGAGGGAGAAAGAGGGAGGGGTAAAGGGAAGAAGAAGAGAGGGTGGAGAGGAAGGGGCAGAATTAAAAAGTAGCAGTAGATGAAGAGAGATAGAAAATAAAACCATCAAAAGACTACTGTTGTTCACTACAAAGTGTGTACTATGTAGTGTCTCTCAGTCTCTCACCTTCTCCATGTCATCCCAGTTGGTGATAATGCCGTGCTCGATGGGGTACTTGAGGGTGAGGATACCCCTCTTGCTCTGGGCCTCATCTCCTACATAGCTGTCCTTCTGACCCATACCCACCATCACACCCTGGAGGAGAGAGGGAGAGAGTGAGGGAGGGAGAGGGAGAGAGGGAGGGAGAGAGGTGAGGACTGGTTTTATCAGCATAACATCGTCTTGATTTTGATCACGCTTTACATGAACCTGGTTGGCTGTCATAAGTTGACATATGCTGTTTGCGAGTTGTTAATGACACCAGTTATGTAATTATTATGAGACCATTATGTAGGTCTGGTGACAGTCAATCCTCCAGAGGCTTTGGGATTTGGAGTTAATATATGGGTGTGACTTAGGGACGTGCTAATGATATTACCTCCCATTATCGCCTGTCACACGGCACATTTACAGTGTGTGTGTGTGTGTGTGTGTGTGTGTGTGTGTGTGTGTGTGTGTGTGTGTGTGTGTCTGTGTGTGTGTGTGTTTGTTTGAGAGACAGAGAAAGGCAGGCACAAAGCCAAGCATATCATATTCCTTGAAAGTTGAATATTCAATTAAATCCTCGTCCATTCAATATTCCACTGGATAATCGATTCAGTCTTATAACAACATTGTGATAATCTAAATCTCCTATTATATATGGCTACAATGAGCTTTTAAACCTGTGAGCATAAGTCTAAGTTGCCGGCCACACTAGCCCATAAGAAAACTTTATAAAAACGTATACGTCTTCTCGTCTTCAGTCATGGCTCTTCTCTGTCTTGGCGCTGGAATGAGCTTCCCACCACTGTCAGGACGGCAGAGTCACCACCTATCTTCCGCCATAAACTAAAGACCCGTCTCTTTAGGCTACACCTGGGCTCTTCCTCCTCAAACCTCTCCACCCCCTTACACCCTACATGCGTTTTTTTCTAGCACTGTGACTGCCGATGGCACTTGTTCTTATCAAAGGTTTGGCTTACGATGTCTGTTATATAGTTGATACACATACTTAGACAAATGTACTTATTGTAAGTCGCTTTGAAAAAAAAGCATCTGCTAAATCACTGAAATGTAAATGTAATATGGAAAGCATCATTGTGTGTATCTAATCAATGAACACATATCGGTCTTCAATTTAGACCAAGATGAATGTTGATCATGTGTGTTAAAGCCTGGCTGGAACGAGAGCCTGCACGCCCTGTGGCCCACTAGAGTCTCTCACAAACCAGTGATGTGTGCAGGTGGGGCGGGGCTTACCTGGTGACGGGGACGGCCCACGATAGAGGGGAAGACAGCTCTGGGGGCGTCATCACCGGCGAACCCCGCCTTCACCAGGCCGGAGCCATTGTCACACACCAGGGCGGTGGTCTCCTCCTCGTCACACATCTTCACTCAAACAGCTGTAAACCTGAAAGCGTGCACACACACACACACACACACACACACACACACACACACACACACACACACACACCACCAAGGGAAAACAGATTCATTTAATTAGCGCGCCAATCATTACAGTTGCTTGTTGCAATAGCATGCATTTTTATTTTCATCAACTACAGATGTCTTGCCTGTCACTCGGTCTAGATATGTCACTGTTTTGGAAATCAGTTAACAAGCCTTTTCTTTCCAAATGTCTCCCTGATTTTCAACCTCTGCCTGGTCCAGTGCATCAGAGAGATTAAAAGGATTTGTATGGCCTCTCTCACTAAGACGAGCAACAACTAACAGGATATTGGGTTACTTCCATGGTCTTCTGGGAGGAAGTTGTTACAGGGGTGCTTATTCCAACAGTGTAACAGAATGCTGCGCTACTGTTCCAGGCTGGAGAAATAACAATCACCTTCCAAACTACATTGCTCTTTTAGACTCATTATATAATAGGCAACTTTAAAATGCTTTCCAAGATACCGACAAGATATTTGAAGAGCAGACTAACTTTTTCAACATCTAATAATGCATTTTTGATTTACTTTTGGGGTTTTTTAACACATACCATGCAGTCCGTGGCTTCCACTGATAAGTCTATGTCTTTGTCTCCATATACAGTATATGCTCAAAATACTTAAGTGTCATTCTCCACCCATCTAAGAACCAATGGGAATGTTCAGAAGCATTCAAAAAGTGTTTCTCGTCCAGCTTACCCGGTAGAGGAGAGGAGGCTTGTCTGATGTTGCTCCCTTGACAGAGTGAACGGATCCTTCACCTAGACACGCTCTTTTGTACTGACCCACCCCCCCCCCCAATACCTATATATATATTCCCCATACCTTCCCTCCCACCAAATCTCACCCATCCCCCCAACTGCCAACCAAGTGCCTCCTAACACCTAAGGCCTTTTAAGGACACTGTCTCCCTTTGCCACAAAGACGTGGCAACCCCCCTCCAACAACCCCCCCCCCACACACACACACACACCCCAAGGTTCGGCAGGTGCTTTGTCCTCCATGGAAGAGGACGCGGCACTGTGGCAGCCCTGGCATCCGGCTGCTACTAAATAGGTTCGCCTCAGACATTGTGTTGGTTTAATATTAGACTGTAATTTATTGAGCCGGCAGACAGGGGAGGCGGGGGGAGAAAGGCTAGGATAGTAGGCATGGGGGATATACAGTAGGTGTGTGCGTGTGTGTGAGAGTGTGTGTGTGTGTAGTGAGGGGTGTGTAAGGCAAAACAGGTAGACAGTAGGGATTTGAGGTGGTTTGTTTGATAGTGTGCATGTGGATGTATGTGTGTGTGTGTGTGTGTGTGTGTGTGTATCCATCCAGTTTACCGTGGCCCTTTCATGCTGGTCTGTGTGTGTGTGTAAGAAGATTCTCCTTTGGAAGTACTTTGCACAGGTGTAAATTGGGAAGCTTGTCTTTATCAACACCTTGACAGAGTCAGTCTTTACTGTGCTGCGGCTGTGTGCAAAAATGTGTACACGTATTGTATACACAAGCTGACAATAGGCCTTTGCACTGGTATGTGTCAGTAACATGTATGCCTTATGTATGTCTTAGCATGTGTGAGAGACCATGTTAGACAGCCCATTACACTGGTGTGTGTGTGTGTGTGTGTGTGTGTGTGTGAGAGAAACGGACAGCAGGCCTCCACACAGTGAAGTTATTCCAACATCCTGACGCATTGAGTGCTATAAATACAAAGGAACTGTATGCATCCTTCATAATGGTGGTGGTGGCGGTGGAGGAATGGGGGCTATGGCCTTGTCTGTCCAAGCTCGTCACACACGCGGCTCCTGTGTCTGTGACTACCAGGGGGGGTGGGGGGTCATTTCACGACAAGGAAACGCTGGGATGTTTCTCTCCGACACAATGCCTTCAAAGGCGATGTGTAAGCCACCTCCAATGGGTGTTAGGGTGAGAGGGAGGGTTGAGGATTAGACACACGTGAAGCGTGGATCTAGTTGCCTTGTTCCAATTCCCAGATCAGCCACTAGTCCCTAGACAACATCTGTAGACCTGGGAGGATTTAATTTCTACAAGCAATATGGCGACAGCTCCACCTTGCTCTCTGACATCAGGTGGGGTTTTCACCATGTTGCTTTTGTATATCCATTCCTCCCAGGTCGACATAAGTGTCTAGGGGCTTGACTCTACTTCCCAGAATCCCACGGTGGCAGGTAGCCTAGAGGTTAGAGAGGGTGGCCAGCAATTGGTAGGTCGCTGGTACGATCCCCACCCCAGGAGGGAGCTGGATGTGAGCTGGTGGCAGGAGGGTTGCTGGCATATCTAAGGTACCTACTGCCATTGTGCCCTTGAGCAAGGCATTCAACACTTAACTGTTCCAGGGGCGCTGAGACTGTGGCCAGAGCTTTGTTCTCCCTTGGAGGGGGAGGAAAGGAATATACTACATAGTTAGCACTTGAATGTGCATAAATCTTTTCCTAATGTGAAACATTTTTTAATCAGTGTAAGGGCATATCCAGGTTATGCACTGAAATGAACATACATATGTGCAAAGACACAGACACAAACAAACCCCCAAAACAGTCAATTAAAGTCACTCAAGTGAAACGTATGGAAACACACATTTGAAAAACAGTCAGCAAAAGTCACTTGATTTTTCAAATAACTTTAATAAAATTCCTTTCTTCAAGACAGAAACCGTACATCTGAAAAAAGACCCTTCTCCAAAGTATTGTACACCTTCAACACCTTGATCTCATCATCAAAAGGCCGCTGTTTTATATGATCTTTAAAAAATAGACCCTATTTAGAAAATATGATATATCAGGTTCACTCAGTAGTTTACTCTTTTATAAATAGATTATTTTTTCCGTCCTTCTTCAATCACACCATATATACAGATCATCAGGACCAAGGTACCACAAAGCCTACACTAGAACGGAGAATGGTATTTCACACAGCAGGATCAACGAGTCCACCGATCATTTTCTAAATACTCAATACTTCGTACATACAATCTATAACAGACTCCATTCATATTCAACTTGGGCTTTCCTTACAAACCAGGAAATTAAGAGCTATATTGGAGTGTTTATCAAAGTGACGTGGCTAGTGTGTGGATCCTGCATTGTGAAATGACAACCCACAATCAATCAATCGTGTGATTCTGCATGTAAACAATCAATTGAAAAGTATAAATGTAGTGTCAACAAACAGCAGAGCAGAAGGGGCACAAAGAGAAAGAGAGATACATACATACATACATACATAAATACACAGTTCTACAGTATACTTGCACTCTTTTATTCACCCTTAATCTCACTTTATTTTAACAGTGCAACCCATTGAAACTCAAACCTTTAATTCAGTATACTTTCAAGGGTGCAACCGAGGGGGCATGATCACGTTTTTCTTATGCTGTATAATTTTTATCTTATGCTGCGAATACCTCTGCCCCCTGTGATATAGCTTTAAGAGGGGAAGAAGATGGAGAGAAAACCCTGCCACTGAATTGATATGAGGAGTACATACAATTGGTTTTAGTGCATAGCTTGAATTCAGCAGCAAGTATACAACACATGGTGCCAAGGAAGGCAGCCATGCTCCAGCCATACCTAGGACGCACCTGGGGGTGCCTGAATGAACCACACAGTGGATTCCAGCAATAGGGGTGAAGGTGGGGGGTGGGGGAGTGTTGAGAACTGAGGTTGGGGGAAAATGGATGGGTTGGAGCAGCAGTGAGATCACAGAAACATACAAACACATCTGCAAATGTAGATGAAAAAGTACCAGGGGAGTTACCCTACAAGTTTACATATGTAAATGCTGACTAGGGCTCAACTGAATATCATGTTGATGCAAATACAGCTAAAACTATAGAGAGGGCTAGTGTGTCTCACACACACACACACACACACACACACACACACACACACACACACACACGGTCGTAATGAATATATATAATGAATGGATATGGCTTTCTGTGCCCTCTCGGGCTTCTCACACATAAAGACATGATCCAGACAACACACTAGCCTGGTACATTCACTTGGTGCATCTCAATAGTCAGAAGGTCTTCCTCTTTTTTTAGATCAGGGAGAATGAAGTAAAGGTAACAAGGAGAGGAAGCCACTCTAGACTATCGAGAGACACCCGAATACCTCACGCTTAGGGAACTCAACGGATATCAAGACCAGACGTTCTTTTTCTACATTGCTTTAGCTTGTCCTCCTCCAGCTAGGAGGTTGCTTAGCGCTGTTTGCTAGAGGGCGCCGGTGAGGCACATGAGGACTGCGATGTGCAGCGTGAGCAGATAGGCCAGGAAGAAGTAGCGTGACCTCGCTCGCGACGTCAGCAGCTTGGAGCAGTAGAGGCTTCTCCCACGCAGCCATCGCCTGCAAGCCAGCACTCCGCCTTTCACCTGGAGAAGGATGGTCATACACCGTTTAATGGACCCTTTCATCAAAAATAACTTCCAGCAAAATCACTGTGTATTCAGTACGGCAATGTAGAACAGTAGGACAATGATTCAGATCGATGAAAATGGCTAGACTATGAATTTGAGTATTCACATTTTTGGCTTGCCTCATTTGCCCTCCCGTAAAACAGCTTTTTACAAAAGCTACTGTTGAAGTCTCTGAGGATAATCTCAGCATTTCTCACTAATTAATTATACTAAGTATTATGGTTTTGTTGAAAGTCATGATTCTAGAGTATTCAAAAACATGTTAAACAGAAAACTTGAAAAATAGTCATTTGTGGCAGCCCTAGTATTCAGTATTATGTGGCCTTTACAGGTATTGGTGTGTGTGTGTGTGTTACGTTAATATATGGTAAAGTGGCATGTGACAAGAGGTGTATGGTAAAGCTGTATGTTTGTGTGGTAGGGACCTTGCGTGTTAGGAGAGGCTCATTGGGGTTGAGGATGAGGGCTTCCCACTCCTCCTCCGTCTCCAGCTGGAGGCTGAAGTCTCTGTGGGTTGATCTGGAGGGACTGGAGTCAACACTGGAAATATAGACATGTTCACACATGTGGGATAGAGGAACAGGATATGAAGGAAGAGAGCAGGAGCACTTCCAGGCTTGAGTGTGTCAGTGTATGTGTGTCTGTCTGTGTGTGTGTGTGTGTGTGTGTGTGTGTCCGTGTGTGTCTGTGTGTGAGTCTGTCTGTCTGACCTTTTGGCTCTCTCCTCGGCCAATCCCAGAGCTTCCTCAGCGTCTTCTCTCCTGGCCCTCTCCTCAGCAAGACTCTGACTGAGCTGGGTGACACTCTGCTCCACCTCCATCAACCTGGGAAACACAAACACACATAGTTATGCACACTCTGCTCCACCTCAACCACCCTAGATCACACCGCGCACACAAAGTCACCTGGCTCGGAGTTCGCTGGCCTCCATGGTGTCCATATCTACCACAGCACTGCTCCTCTCCTGAGGTGCTCCCGGAGCCACCTCAACGAACACTGACCCCTGCTGGATATGACAAGAACACAGGTTCAGATGGGGAGTAAAAAAGCATGTGCCATAAGTCATACACACACTCTCATACAAATGTATGGGCTTTCTATGCGCGCACACACACACACACACACACACACACACACACACACACACACCCACACACACACACCTGTAGTACGTGGCCCTGGGGGTGCTGGTTGGGCGGAGCATGGGCCTGGCTCTCCAGCCAATAGCAGTGGTTCTGCAGTTGGCCCAGGTTGATCTGGGTGTCCCTCAGTGTCTGAGAGACGGCTCTCAGCTGGGCTGACACGCCCCCTTTCTCCTCCACTGCCTGCTGTAGCTGGAAAGGGGGGGGGGGTTGTGGGGGTGATAAGTATCTTGGTGTTGAGCTGGTGTGTGTCTGTGTATAAACATGTACACAATAACTACCTTGGCATTAAGCTGCTGACAGTGTAGGTCTCTCTGCTGAATCTCAGAGAGGCAGCGCTGGAGGTCCCTCTGCAGCTGAACTCTCTCTGCCTGCAGCTGGACAACTGGATCCTCAGGTGCATCCTTACCCACCAGGGCCATGGTCTCCTACACACACACACACACACACACACACACACACACACGATAAGTATATCCATAAACAATAGATAGAGTAACAACTCTTCCATCTCAGTCTCAGACAGAGGCAGGAGCCATCCCCAAACAGGATCAAAAGAGCACAAGAACACATGAAAAACCTCAATTAAAGCCTGATTGGAAAAATCCACAAACAATAGTAAAAAGAGTATTCAGAGCTCAACTCCTACCTTGACAGAGTAGCCATCTTTCCTCTCCCTAGCCAGATGTAGCTCCTTCAGGGCTTGATATTCTGACTGAAGCCTGCTCCGCTCAGACCTGAGGAACAATGAGTGGGTATGTGTAGTGAGCCCTCTGGCATACAAAGGCTACTGTGCATCATCTGAATGGGTGTGATTCATCTACTTCTATGGCACAACGGTTACAACTGCTGAGAAGAATTAAGGGGTGAGAAGTGAAACAGACGTCAAGTTGTTGGAAACAGTAGCCCGCAATTCAAGTTGCTCCGACGAGTCTCGAACTTGTGACCTCTGGCTTGCCAACACACGTGACTCAAATTCCCAATGTTAACCAGGTACGCTATCAAAAAATCAGCGCAGGTGGGGGTATTTGAACTTGAGTTTACCATCTCAATTCGGTTACAAACCAGCTACGCCATCAAAAAGGTAGTCTTTTGGGGTGTAGGAAGTGAACTTGTGTCACCTTGTAGGATGTGAACTCGTGTTGGTCAAGGAGGACAGATCAATCATGCCTTTCCCGTCACCAGCCATCTCAGATTTATAGATGTTTATTCTTGTGGCCCGCGGAGGCACACTGCATAGAGCAACACAACCTTGACTATGGAAACCTGACACCCCCTTGGCATCTGTTGCATAGCAATAAGGGGGAAGGCATTTGCCACGGCTCTGTGAGAAAAAAACTTAGATAGCCATCCATGATATTCTTTTGACTGGCTTCAGTGGGAAAAAACAGTAATGCAACCCAAAGAGTAATTCTGACCAATCTAAAGGCTTTTCTTTTCTGGGTTTGACTGTGTGAAAATCTATTAGGTAATCTACGACGAGCCACTAATCAGAGATCATAATTCAAATTCAAATTTGTCAGAAAACTTGCCTTAAGTAAGCAGCTGTCTGGATGAGAACCAGTTATTTGAACGCTCACAACTGCACAACAAAACTTCTGTCGCAGCACGCTCTATTTTCTAGTCTGTTGCATCTCCGTTTTTCAAAGTCTCTGGCAGCATTGCCCCACTTCTATGACGTCATATCCCAGTCTACCTTTAACTGAGTGCATTAATTACAATGAACTATTGTGTCAAAAATAATCTTCTTGACCTAAAATCAGACAACTATTAAAGGGTAGCCTAGCCTACCACACCACAAAAGAAGTTCCCTCATGGAAAAAGAATAAAACTCATGAAGTTATTGTTTTGTAAGGGTAATTGGATTTGGATAGTCCTAAATAGATGGTTTGTAGATGTTGAACTTACTGTTAACAACATTTAAACTATCCACTAACCCTAACCCTTATCTTAACCCTGAAGCCTGAACCTTTACCCAAACCTTAATCTACTCTTACCTTAACCTAACCTTAACTGTAACCCTAGCAAGCTGTTGCATGTCAAAAGAGTGTCTGTTGATAGTTTGAGCAACTGTAGATCATCTATAGGGGACTATGCAAATAAAGTCTGACCAACACTTGAAACTAATGAATAGATGCTATTAGGTGGTGTGACCTTACCTGAGCTTGGCAAGTTCTGCCTGGTACCCGTCGACTTCACGCTCAGTCTGCTGTCTGTAGGCTTGGGCCTGCTGTAACCCTCTCTGTAGCTCATCCATCCTCTGCCTCATCTCCTTTAGTGGACAAAACAAACCGTTAGAGAGACAAAACAACAACACAAAGCACATTGTCCAGACTTCACATTGAGCATTTAATTGACAACTGCATTCCTGTGTCACAACCAACTTGTCATGCTTGCACACGCTAAAGCCATGACAGGTAAAACAGCTTTCTGACTGGACCCTGCATGCTGCCTGCAAGCTCACACACAGCCAATGAACAAAACGATAAAACATAATCAAACAAGCTTAGTCACAGCTGGTGACTTACCAGCCCATCTGTCTCAGTCTGCAGGGCATCAATACTGCTTCTATGGCTATTTGACTCCCCTGGACCTGACCCTTGCCTGGGCTCGAACGCCCCCCTTGCCTCTGCCAGCTCCTCCATCAGTCGGTCTCTGTCGTCCTGAAGGCTGGCCATGGATCTGGAGAAGGCCGACACCTGCCTGCTGTATGTGTCATTCTCCAGGGAGACCCTTTTGAGCTCTCCCTCCTTCTCTGACAAAGCCCCAGATAGCTCATCGACAAGAGTCGTAAGCTGAGAGTGGGCATCTCTGCTCTCTAGCGCAGAGTATTTCAGGGCCAGAATGTGCCTCTCTTTTGCTAAGTTGGCCAGCTCCGAGGTGGCATCCCCTAAATTCTGCTCCACTTTGCTCATGGCTGCCTGGGTCTCTCTGAGCTCGTCGTCATATCTGTTACGCAAGATCTTGAAGTCCTCAATAAGCTGGTCGCGGTTGTTCTGCAGGGCTGCCATGGCTTTGCCCAGAGACTCGTTCTGAGACTTCAAGTCCTTGCTTTGGCCTCTGGCCTCAGTCAACAGCTGCTCGGCATGTAGCAGGTCTGTGGCCAGCTCGGTCATATTCTGTTCTGCTGTCTCCCTCTCATTTCTCATCTGCTCTACCTCCCGCTCAAAGGCATCCAGCTCACTGTTATACTTGTCATCCGCCTCTCCCAATTTCTTGTCTGTCTCACTCTCCAGTTGCTGCAGGCTGCTTTTCAAGTCATCTGACACCACCTTTTGGGCAAATAGTTTTTGCTGTAGGGAATTACATTCAGCAGCTTTGGCTGCCACAGCCTGCTGCAAATCAGCAATCACTTTGCTTTCATTCGTTTCAGCCCTCTCCTTATTCAGGGCCAACATGTCAGCTTCCAGTTGTGCGACCAGAGTTTGAAGTTTGGATTTCTCAGCTTTTAAGGCATAGTTTGCCTGGCCCTCCCCCTTGAGTTGCAGAAGGGTCTCTCTGTGCTGCTTTTCAGCTATGGACTTTTGGTTATCAAGGTTTTTGATGGTGTCTTGCTGCTTCTTTAGCAGCTCTTTCAACTGATTGTCCTTGAGGGACAGGACCTGATTCAAGTCCTCTCTGTATCTGATCAGCTGTGCCCTGAGCATGGCATTCTCTGAGTTCAAATCATCCATCTGATGTAGGAGAGTCTTAATCTCATGTTTAAGGCCCTTAGTTGCATTCAGGTCTCCCTCAACTGAGCCCTCTCTGCCTTTCATTTCTGCCTGATTCTGTGCCTCAAGGATCCTGTACTCTGACATCAAATTCTCCCTCTCAGTCTGCAAGGACACCATGGAGTTCCTGAATGTCTCCATCTTAGCAGCCATCTGCTCCTTCTCCTGAATGGACTTGTCAACTTTCATCTGGAGGGTTTTGACTTTGCTTTCCAGCCTTCTAAACTCCCTGTCAGCCTTTTCCCTTTCATAATACAATGCAGTTAACCTGTCCTCGTAGCCTGTCACCTGGGCACCATGATTAGCTTGGAGCTGTTCTAGATACCCTGACATCTGCCCATCTCTGGAGGACAGCAGAGAGGAGATCTCTGCATCTTTGTTCTGTAGGAGTGATTTCAGGTGCAGGGAAATGGCCTCCTGCTTTTCAAAATCAACCTGAAGCTTGTCATTGTGAGACTGTGAGAGGAGTAGCTGGGCCTCTGTGTCTGACTGTGTCTTCTCAAGCTGCTGGAGATTTAACTGCATTTGGGATGTGAAATCCATATTGTCTGTGAGAAGTCTGTTCAATAAACTGTTATCCTGCTCGAGGCTCTCAACCTGTGAACTCAGTCCCTGTAACTGCCTACGCAGAAGCTCTACAGTTTGGCCGAGCTCTGTATTACTGGCACCCATGACAAATAACTGCCTCTGTTGTGCAGTGGCAGCTACTGTATATTCACCAAGAGCCCTCTCCAGCCTTGACTTGGTCACCTGCATTTCATTCACCTCCTTCTCCTTGACTCTCATTTCTTCAAGGAATCTCTTTATCATAAAGGCCTGTTCTAGAAGCTGGTTATCCTTTTCATGCAATGTCTTTTGAAATAAGTCATTCCACTGTTTTGTAGCATCTGCACCCTGTGGAGTGAAAGATAGGGCAGCTAGCTTAGCTAAATTAGTTTCAGCCTCTATCTTAAGAGTATGCATTTGTAAATCTTGCGAGTCTATTTGACGTCTCAATTCTACCACTACCTGGCTCTCCCTTTCATTTGAATTCTGAAGCTCCTCCATCTGTTTCTGTAAAATCATCTGCCTCTCCATATAAACACTCTTTTGCTGTTTTGCAACATTTTCTAATGCTTTTGTTCTCTCTGTGATCTGAAATTCTGATAGTTTGCTCCTCTCTGATACTTCCATAATCAATTGGTCCTTTTCAGAGCGAACGCATGCCACATCTTTCTTGGCCTCACTGAGAAGGTTCTTGTGTGTAATCAGCTCAGCTTCGAGGTGCCTCCTGCCCTCTTCTCCACTCAATATCCTCACATTAATTTCCTTCAGCTCTTTCTCCAGCTGTTTACATGCTGACTCAGAGGCCTTCAAAGACCTCTCTAGGTCTAAAATTAGCTCTTGGTATTTGATGCAGTCATGTTGCAGCAGATTCATTTCATGATGTTTTTCTTTCAGTAGTTCTTGCAGCTCCTTATTTACATTCTTCGAGCCCTGATTCCCTCTCTGGACCATTTTGAGCTTCTCCTCAAATTCCTTCACTAACTTCAACTGCTGCTCCTCTTTTGCCTTACAAACCTGAGCCTTCTCATCTTTGCTCGCTGTCAGCTGATTGGAGAGGTGTGTATTCTGGGCTTGGAGAATGTTGATTGCCTCTGTCAGTTCATCGATTCTCTCTGAGTTTTGGAGACCCACAGTTTCCAAGTACTCATTCTCATTTTTCACTGTGTCTGAGATCTCTTGAACATTTTCAAGCTCCTCTTGCAGTAGAGATTTGTCATCCTCCAAGATCTTGACCTTCTCATTAAGGCTGATGGTTTCTTGCCTGTGTCCGTTGATAATGTCTTGGAGCTCTGCCATGGCACAGTCTTTTCCCCCCAAATCCACTTCATGGTCATTCTGTATTTGTTTCATTGTTTCAGAGAGATTGTGTTTCTGCTTTTGCATCAGTTCATTGATTTCCTGTTGGGCAGCAAGTTCTGTCTTCAGGGCCGTGATCTGGACAGTCAGTGAATTGTTCAAATTGAGTGCTTCATCTAGTTTACATTGCATGTTATTCTCACATGCTTTTGATTCTGTGTGCCACGTCTCTGATAAAGAGCTTGCTTCTCTGAGTTCCTCAGCCAGGCTGCCATTGTTGAGCTGAATCTCTGTAAGCTTCTCTCTGAGCTCTTCTGATGACTCTTTAAGCCTATGGATCTCTGTCTCCAGTTCCGGATTTCTGATTGTGAACTCTTGCAAGTCTTTTCTGATTGTTTGATTCTCCTCTTCCAGCTCTTCAATCTTCTGTTGCTTTGCCTTAGCAAACCTTCTCATCTTATCTTTAATTATCTCGTTTTCATCCTCCATCTCGCTGACTTGCTTCTCCAGACTTTCCCTCTCCGACTCAGATTTGTGAGCTTTAAAGAGCGCTTCCTGCCTCTCTCTTCTGGCCCCCTCCAACAGTTGTCTCATCTTATCCATTTCACTGCTGACATTCTCATAAGCTTGCAGAAGAGACTCATATTCCTGTTTAAGCTCTGCGTGTTTTGATTTCCATTCTGATAACTCCTCCATCTGGGAGTCATTCAGCGACTCAAGCTGATACGAAAATGCTTGTTTCTGTTGGGTGATATTTTCTATTGTGAGTTTGAGGCTCTCACAGGCCGCAGACAGATTGTGGTTATCATTGAGAATGCGATCAACCTCAGCACTGAGCTTGTCCTTCTCCTTGCTTAGGGATGAAACAGAGCTCTCCAAATCCTCTTTTTGTTGTTTCAACCTGGCAATGGAAATTTCCAGAGCAGCAGATGAAGTCTCTATATGTTCATGTTTAGCTGACAGTGTTTGTATTTGTTCTTTCAGTAAGGAGGACTCCTTCAATATGTCTTTCCTGGAGATTAAGGCTGCTTGAAGCTTCTTGGTGAGAAGTGCCATTTTGCTTTGGTTGTCCTGATCTTTAGTTCTGCTGGTATCTTCTCGAGACCTCTGCTGGAGCTCATCGACTTCAGTCCTCATCTTTTCCATGGCAACTCCATGAAGGTGAATCTGTCGCTGCAGTTGCTGTTCTAAAGCAGCAATAAGTTCTTCCTTTTCAGTGACCACAGCCTGACAAATCAACAGGGAATCATCTCCCTCCTTGATACTGGCATCAAGTTTTACAGACGTTGTTTTGAGTAACTGGACGTCCTTCCTCTCAATAAGCTCTTCCTGTTGTAGGGATTTCCCTTGTAGTCCAGATAGCTTTTGCAGAAGCTCCTCATTAACTTTTTCAACTTCTTTAAGTTGTGCATCCAGCATGGCAACCTTATCTTTTAATTGTTCTACAGCTGCAAAGGCACTTTCTTTTTCCTGCTGTAGTGATTCCATGTGCAACTTACTACTTTCCATTTCAGCCTGTGATTCTACATAACAGGACTGAGCTTTTTCAAGCTCCTCTTCTAGCGCTTGTTTTTCATCATAGAGTTGTTGCTGAGTTTCAGCTAAGGTGTTTTGAAAGCTTTGAAGTTTGGATGATTGCTGGGCGATTTGGGCGAGTGCATTCTCAAGCTCTCGTCCCATCTGGTCCCTCTCCACCACGAGTGCTTTACTTTCACTCGTCAAAGTGTTTTTCTCAGTAAGCAGTTCCTCCAAGGCATGTTTTAGTTCCTCCACTACAGCTTGTGATGTGCTTAACTGGTTCTGCAATCCTAGGTTGTTGTCTACCATAGTTTGCTTCTCCTGCTGGTTCTTCTGCTCAGCGATCTGAATTGCTTGTTGCTGTCCCTCCATCTTTTCCTTTATCTCTGCATGTGCTTTTTCCAGTTCATTGCTTACCAATTCCAATCTCTCACTTAATGCTTTAGACCTCTGCTCCAGTTCTATATGCTCTTTATCTTTCTTTGCCATCTCAGAAGACATGCTTTCTAGTTTGAAATTAAGGGTTTCAAACTCTGCTTGATATGGTGATGAAGAATGGGCTTCAATGTCCTTCTCTGCCAGGGACATTTTGAGATCTTTTAGTGTTTTATCCCTTTCCTCAACAACCTGTCTCAGGACCTCCAATTCATCGAGGTGGGACACTGATGCTTTATTTATGTCTTCCAATTTCTGAATGTTCTGGTCATACCTCAACTGGATGGCATTAAGCTCATTGGTCTGCTGACTGTGTTGTTCCTGTAGTGTTTTAAAATCATCTTTTAATTCAGAGAACTCTTTGATGTACTTTTTTTCTTTTTCTTGATATTTCTTCATTGTTTCTTTTCGTGCCAGTTGAAGAGCTTGGGCCCTTTTCTGCAAGATTGCCTTTTCTTGCTTCACTGTGGCAAGCTCTTTTTCAATATCAGGAACAGTAGCACTAGAACAAGACATTTCCTGCTTGGTGCTCTCCTCTCTCTTTTTCATCTCATCTTGAAGCTGCTCCAATTTCAGCATCATGTCATGCCGCTCCTGTTCAAAAGCCTCTTCTTTCTCAGAAATGCTGGAATAAAGTTGCTCAATGATGTTGCTCTTTTCGTTGAGTGTATGCAGCATTGTTGTCAAACATGCTTCTTGTTCATCTAGTTTGGTTTGTGAAATGTGCATATTGCTTTCTAACTGTTTCACAAGACTCTCTCTCTCTGATGAGACCTGAGCCAGCCCATGGAGTTCCTCTTCTTTCTGAAGAATTTGCTGTTTAAGAAGGGCAATATGTGCTTCATGGTCTTTTGTATTAGCCTGAGCTTGTGAAGTGAGATCTTGCAATTTCTCCTGTAAACATGAAAGCTCAATTTCATTATTCATATTTTGCTCTTTTTGCTTTTCATGTTCCTCTATTTTCTTCAATAGATCTTTCCTTACGACCAGAGCAGCTTGGAGCTTCTTCTTCATAGCCTCTTTTTCTTTGGACACCTTAGCAAGATGAGTTTTGAGATTATCCTTTTCCTTTGCCAGTTCCTCATTCTCTGTATTCTTGGTTTTGACCTCACAATCAGACAGTGACAGATGTTCTTTGCCCTCTTCTAGTTGCAAGGACATATTCTCAAGCTGTTTCACAGAGTTACTATGTGCATCTTCCAAGCTTTCCAGCTGTGAGATGAAATAATTTTTTTCCTCTGCATGTTTCATCCTTTCATTTGAAGCGGATTCCATAACTTGGGCTACTGAGGCATCCTTCTCCCTTAACTGCTGACTGAGACCCGCTAGTAATTCCTTCTGCTGGCTGATTTGAATGGTCATACAGTTGATCTTCTCATCCTTCATTTGGATCTCACTAAATAGAGCTGTCTGTTCTACACCTGCCTCTCTCAGACTCTCAGTCGCCGTTTGGAGCTGTTCTTGAATATGCTGTACCTTTTCCTGTAATAAAACAACTTGTTGGTTCTCACTCTGATAACCTGTTTCTCTCTCATTGAGGGTATACTCTGTCTGTTTGAACAGCTCTGAAACATTTTGTAATTCACCTCTCAAAGAATCTAACTCAGACTGATGACTTTCCCTCAACTGTCTCATCATGTTCTTTAAGGAGGCCTTTTCATCCTCTAAATCAACTAATCTGTCAGACATAGTTTGTGACAAGACAGACAAATCTTTATCAGAACACTCTTTACTGACCTCTAGTTTTCTTAACTCACTTTCCATATCCTGGAGAGCGTGCCTCAGATCAACGTTTTCCTTATCCTTTTCCTGAACGGACACCAATATATTTTCGAGTTGAACCCTGGATGTAGACGCCTCTATCTCTTTCTCTCTGAGTTGATTTGAACCCTGTTTAAGTGCTGATGCTGCCTCTGACAACTTTTCATGCAAACGATCTAGGTCTTGTTGCAATGCTTGGACTTTAAAGTCTTTAGACTTCATTTCATTTTCAATACTTTTCAACTGTTCCACAAGGAGATTCTTATCCTGTGTTTCTCTATCCAGCAGAGACAGCCACTCCTTCTCTGAGTCCTGAAGAGTGTGCTCTATTTTTTCAATGTTTAATTTCAATCCGGTGATTTCTTCACCTTTTACACTAACCTCAACCTGTAGTCTTTCTTTCTCAGCCATCATTTTCTCCATAACTTCATTCATGCTGCTGGACTGCTGCTGCTTTTGGAGGTTCAAGTGCTCCTGCATTGTTTGTATCTGGATGCTGTAGCTCCTCCCAAGTTCATCTCTCTGCACGATGAGTTTCTGAACCTCCTGATGCAGATGTGCTTTTTCACTGATGGCTGCATCAAGCTGCTGATGGTGTTCTTGCTTTGATAGAGTGACCTTCTCTCTTAGCTTCTTATTCTGCTCTTCTAGTTTCTGCATTTCTGACACAACTTGCTCTGCATGTTTCACCTGTGCTGTGTACTGACTATTTATAGCATGAAGGGCCATCTCTCTCTGCTCAAGGTTTTCAGTCAGTGCATTCACCTGAACAGCCACATGCTGATGTTGTGACTTCAGTCTCTCAATTTCAACAGTTAATGATGAGGTGTTCTTTTGATGGATGGCAAGGGCATCTTCCTTTTGCTTTGAAAGATCAACATTGAGTTCTCGGATTTGGTGAAGTTCCTGACGAAGTAAGGAAGACTCGTTTTTTAGTGCCTCTATAGTGCTCTCTGCCGCCTGAACTGCACCATTGCTGAACCCGAGGGCCTTGTTAAGACTGGACATCTCCTCAGTTCTTTGGGAGAGCTGTTTCCTAATGTTCTGCAGCTCCTCTAAATGAGCTGCATACTTCTCTTGGAGATCGACAAAGGCACTTTGCTTCTTTTCTGCTGACTTGCTGAGGTTTGCAGACTCAGCAGACAGTTCCTGAATCTGACCCTTTAGCTGTGACACCAACTCTATACTTTGGGCTTTGAAGAGGGCTGCTTCATCTGCTCTTCTCTGCATATCCTGAAGGGCTTTTGTCTGATCTGTGGACTGTGCACTGAGGATATTGTTGAGCTGTGAAACAGACTGCTGAAGGTCTGAGAGCTGCTCTTTCAAGCTCTCACACTCTGACTCTTTGGCTTTGAGTTTTGAATTTAGGCTTTCGCTCACGGCTGTGGTGGTACTTTGGGCCTCAAAGATGGCCTGCTCTTTCTCTTTCAACATATCTTTCAATAAGGAGGATTCAGAGGTTAGATACTCTACTTGACCTCTAAGCTGCAAATAATCTGAGGTGAACTTCTCTCTGAGGCGACCCAGTTCTTTCTCAGTCTCATGTAAGGATACACCTTTGTCATGAAGGCATTTCTGAAGCCCCTGGGCTTGTGTCTGCAGCTCAGTGATTACCTCAGTCTTCTGGCTCATCTGACCCTCACCCTCTACTGATTTGGCTTGTAACTGCTTCATGAACATCTCCTGCTGTCTTAGGGACTCATCTCTCTGCTGCAATGTCAAACCTATGCTCTCCTTATCTGAACTGGCTGCTGTCAGCTGCTCTATTAAATCAGACACCTGACTGTCCCTGTTTGAGAGATCTGCCCTGAGAACTGACACTTCTTCAAATGTCTTGGACATTTCTGAGACTGAGTTTTGGAGCTCTGTTTTTAACCTGATATTCTGCTCATTTAACACCTGAACGTTGTCCCTAAGATCCACTACCTCAGCTTGCCTCTGGTCCATCTCCTGCTTCAGTTGGTTTGTTTCTTCTTCATGGTTCTTCAGAGTGGTCTTCAGCTCCACATTTTCAGACTCCAGTTTTGCTGCATTCTCATTCATGACACCAAGCTGACTGCTTAGTGACATTAAAGACTCATTCCTTTTGTTCAGCTCGTCTTTGTGGTTTTGACACTCAAGTGTTGCGTGTCTGAGGGTCTCTTCTCTCTCTACAAGACGCTGACTCAGTTGAGAACATTCCCCTCTAAAGGATTTAATCTCACCCTGCAATTTTGCTACAAGGTCTTTCTGCTGCACCATTTCATTCTGTAAAGAGCTGCACTCCTCCGTTTTCTGCTGCAACATTGCATCCTTCTCCATGAGCCCTGATTTCAAGGCGGTGCCCTGCTCTTGTAGAAGAGACAACGTCTCCTGGAGTTGCACCAGCTGGTTTTGCTGGGCCTCTATTTGTGAGTTCTGATCTGTGAAGGTCTTTTCTTTTTCAGCCATGTTGTTGTTGAGTTGAGTAACTTGGGTGCTCAAGTGGTCAACTTGTTCCTTTAATCTCATAACTTCCTCTTTACTACCCCTAAACAATTTGATGAGATCACTAAATGTATTTGTCTTCTCCAGAAAACTCTCTGAAACTGAATGTTTATTTTGCTGTAGGACGTTGTTCAATTCATCTGCTGCTACACTGAGCTCTTCCTTATCTTTCAATAGCCCTTCAATAATTTTGCGATTTTCTGAATGCTGCATTTCAAAGCTAGAAATCTTATCTTGAAGTGCACTCCTCATTTTGATTAGTTCTGAAATGGATTCCACCTTTTGAGCCAATTCTTTTTGCAATTTCTCATTCTCCCCTGCCAGACTGCTCAGTTGTGAGCTCAGGTTTGTGTTCTGCTCCAAAGTCACAATTAGCCTTCCATCAAGCTCTGATGCAACCTGCGTTTGCTGGGCAAGTTCCTTCTCTCTGATCTCATATGCAGCTCGGAGTTGGTGATTCTGCTCACTCAGTGCCTGGATATGGCTGTGGAAGCCAACCACCTCAGCTTGCCTCTGGTCCATCTCCTGCTTCAGTTTGTTGTTTTCTTCTTCATGGTTCTTCAGAGTGGTCTTCAGCTCATTATTTGCAGATTCCAGCGTTGCTGCATTCTCATTCATGACACCAAGCTGACTGCTTAGTGACATCAAAGACTCATTCCTTTTGTTCAGCTCATCTTTGTGGTTCTGACACTCAAGCGTTGTGTGTCTGAGGGTCTCTTCTCTCTCTACAAGACGCTGACTCAGTTGAGAACATTCCCCTCTAAAGGATTCAATCTCACCCTGCAATTTTGCTACAAGGTCTTTCTGCTGCACCGTTTCATTCTGTAAAGAACTGCACTCCTCCGTTTTCTGCTGCAACGTTGCATCCTTCTCCATAAGCCCTGATTTCAGGGCAGTCCCCTGCTCTTGTAGAAGAGACATTGTCTCCTGGAGTTGCACCAGCTGGTTATGCTGGGCCTCTATTTGTGAGTTCTGATCTGTGACAGTCTTTTCTTTTTCAGCCATGTTCTGATGGAGCTTGTTGATCTGAGTGTTCAAGGTGTCAACTTGTTCCTGTAAATGGGCAACTGCCTCTTCAGTCTCCCTGAGAGTTTTGGTGAAATTACTACATTCATTTGTCTTCTCCAGTAAATTTGCTGAAAATGACTGTTTGTTTTGCTCTAGGACGTTGTTCAGTTCGTTGGCTCTGACACTGAGCTCCTCCTTGTCTTTTAGTAGCCTTTCTATGATTTTGCAGTTTTCTGAATGTTGTGTTTCTAAGGCAGAAATGCTGTTTTGTAGAGAGTCCCTCTCATTTGTTAGCTCTGTGATGCATTCTTTTTCAGCTACTTCCTGTTGCAGTCTCTTATTCTCTGCTGTAAGGTTGCTAACTTGTGTGTTCACACTGGTGTTAACCTTGAGAGCAGCTGAAACTTTTTCAGTTAAATCGTCTACAAGCTTCTTTTGAGACTGAAGTTCTTCTGTCTTCCCCTTCAGGTTTGTATGCAGTTGTTGTTTCTCAGTCTTCATGTTTTTCAAGAGGATCTTGAGCTTTGAGATATTTTCAGATTTACCCTGGAGTTCCTTCCTTAAGTTTTCTTTCTCTGAATCTCTGGCTTTCAGTTCAGTGCTAAATTTCTGTCTCTCACCCTCCGCCTCTTTCTGAGTGGACATTAGTTTTTCCTCCAGAGAGGATATAGTCTCCAGTTTTTCTTTCATCACTTGTTTTAACTGTTCCTGACACTCCACCTGCTCCCCTAGCTTTGTGGACAGGCTCTGCAGCTCGTTATTATGTTTGGCTGCTTCTGCAAGAAGCTTGTTCCTTTCCTCCTTGAAGGACTTGAGTTCTCTCTCGTAGGTCTGCTCCTTGTCCTGCAGCTGGTCCTTCAGATTCTCGTTGGAGACTTTTTCATCCCTCAGCTGAGTGATGGCACCCTCAGACTCTTGAAGTTTCTGAGAGGCCACAGTCACTTGCTCCTTCAGCGAAGAAATCTGTGCATCACACTCCAGAAGATGATTACAATGGCTTATGTTCTGCTTTTGGACTTCTCCGCGAAGGTCCTGGATGGTCCGCTTATCCTCTTCAACTTGCTTTGTCAATTCCACCACCTCAACCCCACTAGACTCTCTCTCCTCTTTGGCCTTGCACAGCTCACCCTCTGTGTCCTTCAGCTGCTCCACCAGCTCTGCAATCCTGGTATTAAGAGACTGCTGGTCTGTGTCCTGTGAGCCTCTGATGATCTGTGCTTCCCGCTCTGCTTTACTACGCGCGCTCTCAGTGCGGACCAGGTCCTCCTCCTTGTGCTTTATCTCCTGCTTCAGCACCGTGATCTGTTCGACATACTCTGCCATGTTTCCAGAGAGGGTGGAGAGCTCCTTGTCCTTGTCCGAGAGGGTGTCTTTGAGGTTGTCGATCTCCCGTTCGCAGCTCTGAAGGTCGTGAATCAGCTGAGCCCTTTCCTCCAGGTGGGTGTTGTTTAACTTGTCCAGCTCATCATTTGTCTGATCAAGGTCGTTCTGAAGAGTCTCTATTGTGGCCTCTTGCTTCTGCGTCTACAGGTTAGGAGAAAGTACAGGAATGTCACTGGAGGCAGAAATCAGTTAACTGGCACAATACTTCTGTAGTTACATTGTTATTACTCTAGTATCATTGTATTAACATATGTTTACATAGTAATTAGTTAATTGCATGGTATAAGGAGTGGTTTGTTATTACCCAAGTGGAATCTCTTCTCTGTCTGCAAGATGCTGACACACGTGAACATTCTCCTCTAAAGGACTCAACCTCACCGTACAGTTCGACTACAAGGTTTTTCTGCTGCACTATTTCATTTTGTAAAGAGCTGCACTCCTCCACTTTCTAGAGGGAAAAATTTACCTAAATTGAGTAAAAAAAATTAAAGTAGTAATGGAGATGATGATATTCATATCCAATAACATACCTTGTCTTTAAGCACACTTAGCCTCTGTGTGAGGTCTGCGACTGCAGCCTTCAGTTCTGAAGACTGTTTTTCAAATGTACTGCACTTTTTCAGACCTTCAGTGAGCTGAAAGAACAACAGAAGGTCCCATTACTTGTTTACAATACAATTTGGCATTTACCAGTTAATAACAAACAAGGCAGGGACTAACGTTCTTACATTGTGCTCAGTTTGAAGTAGCTTGTCATAGACATCTTTGTGCTGTGCTTCCTTTTCCTTCAAAGAGTCTCGGAGGCTGTCGATGAGCTCCAGTTTCTCAGATGTCTTGGCTAACGTGTTCTCCTTCTCGATGAGTGATGTTTCCAGGCACTCCTGGGTGTCGCTCAATCTGAAGGGCATTGACGATACAGGACACATTTCACAGGTTACATATGAGTTAACCTTACCATTATCGCATACAATACATCACAACCACTTTCATAATATAAATATATCACAACAATCCCTGGTGGGATCCACTTTACATTAATTACACAAGTAACTAGGACTGGCACGTTAATCATATAACCATCAGTTTCAATGCTGTAAGAAAGTAATTTTCTGGCATCAGGTAGCAAAATACATTTTGACTGTCATTACACAGGTGTAGAGGCAACATAATGTAAGTGTTACCCACTGGTGTTATGATTAAAATTGACTTGAAAAGCAGAGAGATTGCATTGAACGTAACGTATTTCCAGCACTATTATAACCTGCACGTATTGATGTTGAAACACTTTTCCTATTCATCAGTTTATAAGACGTAATTCTCATAGTGATGATACAAAAGGAAGAATGCTTTGTTTGGCCGTGGTAGAGGGTGTATAACCAAGACTTTTGATCTTGGTGTATTTGGATAGAGGATGAAGTGTTAGCTTACCCTTGGAGCTGCTCGTTGAGACTGGTGACCAGCAGCTGGTGTTTCTCTGCATCTCTGCTCTGCTGGCCACGCAGGCTGGCCAGCTGACCGTGGAGTCTCTCCGACTCATTCTGTAGGGATAGGCAAGTGAAGGAGGGGTCAACACAGTTTGGAGAAAAGTTCACAGCAAAGCTGGGAGGAAACTCACTCCATCTCACCACACACATATTGAAACAAAAGCTGTAATCCCTTGGTGTTGGATATTTAGTCCAAAAACAAAACAGCATAAAAGGAACCGATATCAGCTTTCTCAGGCTGTTTGGCATTGTATAATTTAAATGATTTCTTTAGTGTTTATTTTGGGTCAAAATGATTTTTATCATGGTCTGATTTAGAATTCGATATACCTACAGAGCTCCTTTTATGGTGGTTGTAGATTCCCCCTGTAAGTGAATTTATTGTTCACATCCAGTGAATTGGTGGCAAAACATGATCAATATAGCATTGTGACACTGTTCGCAAGACGTGAACACAAGACGGTGGTTTTCAAAAACAAACAAGCCAAAACGATTAGCCTTCACTGCAAAGAGGTGCTCTCTCTAGCGCACACAGACACAAACACACCTGAGAAACCCAAAATGGCCGTTCTGCTTCATCTACATCAAACGTCACCTGTGTTAGAAGGGTTTGTTACATGATCCTAGTTCTTGGGGAGGGAACATGCAATTTACTGAATAATAATAATGGCAATCAAAATCAGTCAAAAGCAGAATAGAGGCAAAGCAAAACTCATCTCATAACAAGAATGACAAGTAACAAAATTACATTTTGGGAGGGGAGGGGGGGTGGTGGTGGTACATATACAGTGCCTTCGGAAAGTATTCAGAGCCCTTCACTTTTTCCACATTTTGTTGTGTTATAGATTAATGGAGAGGAACAAAACTGCTCAGGAAGGTGACCCTGAGGCCTGGGGAGACTTACAAAAATCTACAAAGTTGAATGGTGGAGAGGAAAAAGCACAGTCGATGGGACATCCTCAGTCACTCTACAAAATTGGTCTATAACCAAGTGGCCAAAAAGAATCCCTTAATGGAAAATAATCTCTCTCATATCCATAATTGTGTTTGCAACAATGAATTCAAGTGATACAGCAAAGAAAGAGGCATTAAGTTTGGCACAAAAAAAAGAAGAATAGTGGTAGCTGCATCAAGTTATGGGTATGTTTGTCACTGGCAGGGACTGGGGAGTTTGTCAGGATCAAGAGAAAATTATGAAATTTGCCGAGTTGGTAGTGACATCCTAATCTACACACTGTGTAATTGATTCCTATGCAAATCAGTGACTCTATAAAAACAGAGATATTAATTCCAAAATTACATGAACTTGCATTAGGATGGACTCAATTCAACTTATTGAGTGATTTGTTGATGACATTTTTGCATTTTAGCTAATTTTAAGAGTGTCATAGCAAAGGGTTTGAATACTTATGTACATGAGGTATTTCTGTATTTCAATTTTAATAAATTTACAGAAATTTCTAAAAATGTGTTTTTGCTTTGTCATTCTGGGGTGTGTGGATTGACGGCAAATTCTTTTAATTGAATCAATTTTAAATTGAGTCTATAACACAACAAAATGTGGAAAAAGTAAAGGGGTCTGAATACTTTCCAAAGGCACTGTACATATACCCCAAGCCTGGTGTGTATGAATGTGTGACATACAGATGATATATGACTGATGATACTGTGACAGGTCTGTGAGGTGTTACCCGGTGTGTGTGTGTGTGTGTGTGTGTGTGTGTGTGTGAGGTGTCACCTGGAGTGTGTGTGCATGTGTGTGATTGTGTGATGGTCTGGGAGGTGTTACCTGGTGTGTGTGTGTGTAATAGGTGTGTGAGGTGTTACCTGTAGTGTCTCGATTCGGGCCTGCAGCTGTAGCCGGTCCTCCAGGTCCTGACAGCGCTCCTCCAGACCCAGGATCTGCTCCTGCAGCTGGTTCCTCTCCAGCTCCAACTCCTCCACGACCGACCGCAAGCCCTCTGGGGGAGGGGTGGGGGGGGTGAGTGGAGGGAGGCAGAGGGATAGTCACAGAGGAAGGAAAGGGACTTTGGTTGGAATTTGGTTGCATTCCAATCTGTTTTAACATCATCACCATCATCATTATCAATGCAGTTCCCAATGCAGGGAAAACCTGAGGAGAATTGTTATCATAGCATAACAACAATTTGCAATTTGCCACCATACATACAGTGAGAATAGAGCATTACCATTTGACTGATGACTTCATGCAACATGCAATGTCAAGAGTTTTTGGACATCAAACAAGAACAGGAAAGTAAAAAAATACAGCACCTTGCATTTTATATCGGACAGTGACTCAAACCTTTAACCTTTCAGTAAAATTGAATATGTCAAACACAAGGGACAGATGAGAGGAAAAAGAACCACGCATGCAAACAGCAAAAAAACAACAAAAACAAACACTTACCACAGATGGGGTGGTCTCTCCACCTACATTCATATGAACTGACAAGAGTTCAATGGATTCAACATGGACTACACCGTCTACTGAGCCTTTGAACGCTAGGCAGTTCAAACAGCATGCACATGTTCAAAATAATAAAATAATAACTGTCAAGTTATGAGTCAACGAAATGCCATATTCACACTGCGGTTGAACCGTGTTAGACTGAGAAAACAACAAACCACGTTGAAAAAACCCAACGGCAGAAGTGTGTTATGTTGACGAAATGACCGAAAATCAACCCAATGAAAACTCAAGACTCCCAAAATGGTGGGCGGGTGGCAGTAGACAAAACAACCATGGGCAGATGTGCATGCTAGCGTAAACTGTCTAGCGGGTCTCACACCTGGGTCAGGGGTACTGTACTCGGGCCACCAACCTCCCATGTTCTCCCCCTCCATTGGGGTGGTGCTCTCTGACGCACTGCGGGCGTCCTGGAACGACTGCTGCACGTCAAACTCAAAGTCTTCCTGCGGGGGGAGACAAAGCGCTCATTCTAGTGGGAACAGTAATATTATATCCTGTTATCTGACACCCTGTACTGCTTGCCATTGACTCTCCCCCAGCGCGGCAGTCTCATTGCGTACCTGCAGGCTGCGCTCGGCGGGGCCTCCCAGCTTCTTGCCCCTGTGGGACCCGAGCCCCCGGGCCTGGGCCTGAGCCTGGGCCAGCTCCTCCTCCAACTCCTGCTGCCGGCTGGCCAGCGCTGGATCGGAGCAGCCAGGAAAGAACCAGTCATCCTCAATCAGTTTTGTGCCACAGGGAAGGGGAGTTGGGGTTGTGTTATAGATGCAATGAATATGTAAAGGAAGGGAGGGAAGAGGATGATCGGAGGAAGACAGACAGGAGGAGAGAGAGAGAGAGAGAGAGAGAGAGAGAGAGAGAGAGGGAGAGGTGGAGAGAGAGAGAGATGGAAAGAAAGGGAGGGGAGGAGGAGAAGAAAGACAAGAGGGAAAGACTGCAGAGAGCATACTCACGCCAACACTACAAACAAAGACAACAGACATGGACAACATGACGGCATAAGACAAGCAAACGTGCTGTATCAATCACTCCAGAGAGAAGAGAGAGAGAAAACACAAAAGGCACTCCAGACTCTGAATGCATGTTTTCTTAAAAATATGTGCGAGTGTGTGTGTGAGTGTGTGTGTGTGTGTACTGTGTGACTTTTCAATAGCAGCAATCTGGTGGAAGCCATGCACACTTTTAATCTACATCACATGGGGAAACAGGTTGCATTCAAACGCTCAGAGGAAAGCGGGGGGGGGGGGGGGGGGGGGGGGGGGGCTGAAGTTACGCAGGGTGAGATTTAGGGGTGCCATCTGACAGTACAACTCAGGGAAACTTCAGTCAACTTACAGTGCCTTCGGAAAGTATTCAGACCCCTTCACTTTACCCACATTTTGTTGTGTTACAGACTCAATTTAAGATGGATTAAATTAAACAAATTTGCCATCAATCCACACACAATACCCCAGAATGACAAAGCGAAAACAAGTTATTTTTTTTAATAAATTTCAGTAAATTTATTAAAATTGAAATACAGAAATACCTAATGTACATAAGTATTCAAACCCTTTGCTATGACACTCTTAAAATTAGCTAAAATGCAAAAATGTCATCAACAAATCACTCAATAAGTTGAATTGAGTCCATCCTAATGCAAGTTCATGTAATTTTGGAATTAATATCTTAGTTTTTATAGAGTCACTGATTTGCATAGGAATCAATTACACAGTGTGTAGATTAGGATGTCACTACCAACTCGGCAAATTTCATAATGTTCTCTTGATCCTGACAAACTCCCCAGTCCTTGCCAGTGACAAACATACCCATAACTTGATGCAGTTACCACTATTCTTCTTTTTTTTGTGCCAAACTAAATGCCTCTTTCTTTGCTGTATCACTTGAATTCATTGTTGCAAACACAATTATGGATATGAGAGAGATTATTTTCCATTAAGGGATTCTTTTTGGCCACTTGGTTATAGACCAATTTTGTAGAGTGACTGAGGATGTCCCATCGACTGTGCTTTTTCCTCTCCACCGTTCAACTTTGTAGATTTTTGTAAGTCTCCCCAGGTCTCAGGGTCGCATTCCTGAGCAGTTTTGTTCCTCTCCATTTGCTCAGTTTGTAATGACAACCTGATCCACACAGTGTGTAATTGAGTCATATGCAAATCAGAGACCCTATGAAAACAAAGATATTCATTCCAAAATTACATGAACTATCATCCTTGCATTAAGATAGACTCAATTCAACTTAGAGTGACTTGTTGATGTCATTTTTGCATTTTAGCTAATTTTAAAGAGTGTCATAGCAAAGGGTCTGAATACTTATGTAAATTAGGTTATTTCTGTATTTCAATTTGATTAAATCTACTGAAATTTAAAAAAAAACATGTTTTCGCTTTGTCATTCTGGGGTATTGTGTGTGGATTGATTGCAAATTTGTTTAATTTAATCCATTTTAAATTGAGTCTATAACACAACAAAATGTGGAAAAAGTGAAGGGCTCTGAATACTTTCCGAAGGCACTGTATAAATGGTGATTTGCCATCTGGGAAGCAGGGGGACAGGGGATGGAGGTCACAGCCTTTCTGGTTTCAAGAGTATCCTGAGGTAGGTTGTTTGGCAGTGATTTGGGGAGTGGGTGGGTAGCATAGCATTATCACATGGACATCAAATTGATCAGTGGCAACAATTTGCACAAAACACATTCCCATCCGTTTTGTGATATCAGGCTGAATATTGGGGGGGGGGGAGGGGGGGTAGCTACAAGCAAAGGGTGTAAGAAAAGAAAGGTTTTAGTGTCTGACGATTGTGGATGAAGTGCACAGCGGTCAATGTAGGCAAACGCCAAAAGTGGAATATTGTATGTTGTTGGTAATAGTGTTACTTGAGTTGGTAATGATAGAGAAAAGGGTAACCATTTTACCCATAATCAGTTTACTGTTGATGACTGTTTGGTAAACAAAAATTAAATTCCTTCTTTCGGGAGCAGGCGCTTGCTTGCATTGACCTTGACAATGACAATGATGTGTGGATAGCATGGGAAAAGCAGAGACCAGGGCGGCATTCAAAAGAACAATTGTGGAAAACACTTTGAAACGGAGGTAAAACCTGAACTTTTCCAATAAAAATGTTTATTCTGGTCTGTTTGAAAGTGTTTTCAACTTTATGCCAACTTTGAAGGCAACCCAGAGAGAAAGCATGCAGTGTCAAGTCCCACCAATGTCCCAAATGACTGCAACCAATAGTGATACCATTCAGCATGTCAGCTAATCAATTGAGTGCAAATGGATGTCTTTGAGAATTCCACATCTGGTTCTCTTTGCAATGACGCAGGCCTACACAATTCTGGTCCTGGTGTGCTAAACCACAAACAATGTTGTTTCCTTTCTACAATGGGATCCAAAGGATGGATAACTGTCACAGTTGGGGACAATCACATTTCAATTCAGTCAATTCTTTGAATTTGAATTCATCCCCCAAATTGACAACCTACATGGAATTGATCCCAACCCTGATGACTAACATTCTATGGGGCCTAAAAAACAATAAAGATGTATAGATTATATCCTCATCAAGTCTGAGTGGGCCTGGATCTAACAACTGCTATGGCCACAAAAGCAATGACAGTAGCAGGTAGCATCACAGAAGCAAATGACAGCAATGAGGTACGAAGGTGTAATGATCGTTTGAGAAAAATGAAAAAAGTAACCTACTGTGTTGTGTGTCTGTACAGTATGTATAGCATACATTATTGATATAATAATAGAACTCAGGGAACCCCCCCACACTTTATTTTTTATTTTTTTAAAGATTGCAATGGTAGGCCTGGATTATCGATACAGTATTGTGAACATTTATAATAATAATATTGCAATAATCAGCTGTGTTAGCATGGTGTTAGCATAGGCTAATGCTAACACCAGGAAGAGAAATAATGAGGACTTAAAATCGACACAGCTGATTATTGCAATATTCCCACCACCACAGAAACGTATCATTGTTGTGTTAATGTGTTTACCAATCCCTTCACAAGGACGGATACTTGTGAGGTCTTTACTTAAGAGTCCAGGGGAAAGGTAGGGAGGAAACGTGGGGAGGGAGGTAAAGTAGAGTAGGAGGAAAGAAAAGAGAAGAGGAAGAAAGAAACACAAAATGGTGTAGGACTCTAAAGCACAGGCCACCCCTGTACTGCCTGCAGTTTAACCGGGCAGAGCAAAGGATCCTGGGAAACAGCGAACAGTACAGCGAGAAGGACTATGGCTGAGGGTTGGGGGGGGGGGGGGTTGCCTGCATGCACAAAACTGATGGGAAACCGTTCTCAGCGGCTGCCCCCATCCGAGAAGCAGGGGTGGAGGGGGAGGGGGGGCAGGGTGTGTGGGGGGCGGCGCTGAACCAACGAAATGCTCGCCGAGACGGATGATGGGGAGAAAAACAAACATAAACAAAAAGAGTCATGCTCAGTCAGACAGTGAGTGGCTCTTAAAACAACAACAGAAGACATATTCAAATAAAAACAGAACATTCTAGACATTTCCTCCTGCCTCACAAATGCTTTCCTTGAATAATGACAGCGGGAAGAGCAACATGAGATGAAGGGAGAAGAGTTAAAGGTGTCAAACTGGGAGTCAGAAACAACGACTACAATCGTAAGTGTAGGTAAGCATCTATACATTCTGTCTTTTACCAGTGTCTGGGTGCCAAGAGTGGCTGATGGGATGTCGAGTCCTCTTGTGCTACATAACCCTTGACCACTAGGGGTGGGTGTTTTTTTTTGTCAGTGTGGACAATTGTCAGCAGTAATGGCTTGCAGTGTGGCTGTCCCCCCCTGGCAGTGTCCCGTCACCCCCTGGCAGTGCCCTTACCCTCTCTCTCCTCCTCCATGTGACTCATTCTGAGGACCATCGTGGCTTTCTCCTCCCTGGCGCGGTCCCTGGCTGTCACCGCCTCTGACACCATCTCCTGCCACTCCAGCACCTGGCTCTGAGTGTCATCCGCACTGCCAGACTCACTGGCCTACGGGTGGGTGGGGGTGGGGTAGAGACACAGGGAAACATTTATTATGGGGACGATACTAGCGATATTAGCTGGGAATGACTCAGCAGTTATTAGCTTTTCTGGTTTACGCTGAAGAGTGACAAGTAAACAGGAACCTTGAAGACAAAAAAACATGCATTCAATAATTTGAATCTTGCATTGCAAAAATATATCAGGGAAGCAGTTTTAAAATTCCTAAAAAGTGTTTTCCTAAAAAGATTTGCCCATCACATAGACGACAGAGGAAGAGAGTGCATTGCAGGGTGCGAGGGGTTGAACTCTGACCTGAGAGGCAGCCCTCTTGGTGACCTGCTCCAGGTCTGCTTGCATCTTCCTCTGCTGCTCCTCGTACACAACCAGCTTGGCCTCCAGCAGATCTGAAAGCACAAATCATATGTTTACACACGTAACCCTCGATACAAAGCCCCAAAAGAGTTTTAAAAATATATTCATCCTTTATTTATACAGGGAGATCTTACTGAGACCTGAGTCTCTTTTACAGAAGCCCTGTAAGAACAAGGCACATGGGGATAAAAGAAACATACAGACAAAATCACACAATATATATATATATATATATATATATATATATATATATATATATATATATATATATATATAAAAAAGTACACATATATACACACACTCACTGAGCACTTTATTAGGAACACCTGTACATCTTCTCATGGTGGAGGTGGTGTAATGGTGTGTGAATGTTTTCTTGGCACGTTTTTACCCGTTAATACCAATCAATCATCGTTTGAATGCCACAGCCTATTTGAGTATTGTTGCTGACCATGTGCATCCCTTCATGGCCACAATTTACCGATCTTCTAATGGCTACTTCCAGCAAGATAATGCACCATGTCACAAAGCAAAAGTCATCTCAAACTGGTTTCATGAACATGACAATGAGTTCAGTGTTCTTCAGTGGCCTTCCCAGTCACCGGATCTGAATCCAATAGAACACCTTTGGGATGTGGTAGCTGAAAAATGTAGAAAAATCTACAGGAATTGTGTGATGCAATCATGTCATCATGGACCAGAATCTCAAAGGAATGTTTCCAACATCTTGTGGAATCAATGCCACGAAGAATTGAGAGCAAAGGGAGGCCCTACCCAGAATTAGTATAGTGTTCCTAATAAAGTGCTCAGTGAGTGTATATACATATAGAAAATCGGCAGATATTAGTTATCAGTGATTTTTGCCCTCCAAAAATCGGTATCGGTCCCAAAAATCCAGTGCCGGTCGCGAACCAACAAGACTCATTAATTGTTCTGGAAGGACAATATGATCACAGTATCAAGAGCGGCGCTATAATCAAGAAGTACAAAGACAGACGCAGAGCTACTTTGACTAAAGCTGTCTCAGTGCTATGCTGGGGACTAAAACCTGACTGAAGGGTCTCATACATGCTATTCTGTTTCAGAAACGTAGTGAGCTGCTGGGCTACTGCTTTCTCAAGTATTTTCGAGAGAAACGACAAATTAGATACAGGCCTAATGTTTTGAAGAGTTTCTTGATCTAGGTTTGGCTTCTTCACACATACTTCGACAATGCTTACCGTTCTTGGCCTTGATCTCCTCGTACTGATCCAGCTTCCACAGCGTCTCCTCTCGCTCCTCCTCCAGATCTGTGATGCGGCTTCGTAGGGTGGTCAAGTCGGGGGCTGTGCTTCCAGACTGGGGGTCAAAGTTGAAAGGGCAAAGACAAGATCATCTCCAATTCAAACCCCTCAGCTATTACCTCCAGTCATTCAGTTTAATTATCTGAAGCCTCATGGCTTCATACACTCCTATAGTGTGGACTAAACAGGTCTCTCACCTGGCTCTTCCTCAGCTCATCCTCCAGCTGTCTGATACGAGACTTGGACCACGCTTTCATCTTCAGGAACTTGCCTTCCGATTTACTGGCCTCCTCTGATTTCAGCTTCATTTGAGCTGTTAGAAAAGAGAGAGGAGAGGGAATGAATACACAGTTGAAAACATGATACCCCAGTCAAACAGCCCTGCACTGCAGACTGAAAACTACATGAATTATACAGGGACAGGCCCATAAACACAGCATCTACATCTTCATGAATGAAAAAAATGGTTCCATGGTTGTTTAGCCCTCACTAATTTCTCACACACAACCGTGGCCATATCCTCGATCTGGTTTGCTCCACTGGCATCACCGTTGGAAATCAAGTCCTGGATACAAGCCAACTTCCTCAAACTGAACTACAATAAATCAGAAACCGTACTTGTTGTCCCTCTCCCACTCTACCCAAGACTTCACCCTCAACATTGATGGCTTCACTGTCTCCACATCAAGCCAGATCCGTAACCTCAACATCATCCTGTACTCCACCCTCTCATTTGAACCTCATGTCAAACATGGCTAAAACTGCCTTCTTCCACCTCAGGAATGTTCTTCCACCCCTGTCCTTCAGTGATGCAGATATCCTCATCCATGCGTTTGTTACCTCCAGGCTGAGGTACCTCCTCCTCCATCACACTCCTACCCACAGTCTCCGTTAAGTTGATGCCAACCTCCTTGTGCCCGTCACCAGAACTAAACACCGGACCTGGAGGGGACCGGGCTTTCTTCACTGTAGCCCGCACTATTTGGAACACTCTCCCAAACGACATCAAAGAATCCAGCATGCTCTCCTCCTTCAAAGGATCCCTCAAAACCCATCTTTTTAAACTTGCTTTTAATCTTTAACTATTTTTATTGTTGTTTTTACTGACTGTGCTTTTGTTTTACTTTTACATTTTTCTCTAACTATTCTTGTTTTCTCCATGTATTCTCCAGTGTATTTGTGTACTGAGAAAGGCGCTATACAAAATAAATGCATTATTATTATTACTACTACTACATAATATAATTTCCACATCTAATTCTAAATACATTTCTGAGTGAATGAGACTCATCTCAAGTATGCAAAAAAAACTAAATCATCGCCACAACTGTAGGTCCCACTGAAAAGCGGCAACCTACCTTCCAGTGCTTTTATCCTTTTGGCTGTGGCCGAATCTGTGGGCGTGTCTCCACTTCCTTCATGCGTGTTCGCTGGTGCCGTGGGCGGAATGGAGGCCGGGGTGGCAGTTGTATTCCTCAGCTCCTCCAGCTGCGCAGGGAGCCCCTGCTGCCGCTCTGCCAGCTCGGCCTGGTGCTTCTCTGCGGTGCGGCGTAGCTCCCCTTGGTGCTTCTCCATCAGGTCACGCAGTTGTGCCCGCATCACGTGCTTCTCTGCCTCCAGCTTGGACTGCAGGCTCTCACGCTCCACCTGCAGCCGCCGCATCCGCTCCACCAGGTCCTGCAGAGAGGGAGGGTTAGATTGAGAGAGAGACCTGAATTAGTTGGGGTTTTTTTTCTTAGGTGTGAGCTGTTTCTAGCCCGGGACCAAAATACCAAATTCATCTATTAATGGTTTTGGTTAAAAGTTAATTTGTTAAATCAGGTATGTAAGCTCTGGGCTGAGATAAAAACCTGGCAGCAAAGTAGTGCTGCACTCTTCAAAAATCCCTTAGCAGCCCCCTTGCACATGCGTTCTCCCTCAGTGTGTGTACAGATCTGGCCTGCAGAAGAAGGGCAGTGGTCAGTAGCCTCTCACCTTTATCTGCTGGTCTCTGCCATCCACCTCTCCCTGGAGGACGTCAATCACCTGAGTTTTACCCAGCAGCACCTCCTCCTTCTCATGCAGCTTTTGTTTCAGGGCCTTCAGGAGCTGGAGAGTACACCGACATTAGAGACGACACTACCCATGGTGCACTTTCTGCCTGCCGCAATAAGGCTGTACAACTCCTCCTCCGGCTGGCTTGATCGGGGTGATCAGAGTCAGGCTGGGGGGATGTTAAATCATACTGGACTGTTTCTTACTGTATATAATGTTCAGATTTCTATTTTATTTTATTCTATTGTCACTTTATTTTGTTGTTGTTGTTTGTGATGTGATGTGAGCTGCTGTAACGCCCTAATTTCCCCTCAGGGATCAACAAAGTACCTATCTATCTAAAAAGTGTTCTCATTTCTAAATGGTGAAACCAATATGTACACAAATACCCTCAAATAAAAGCTTTAGATTCTTAAATCCAAACTTTTGGAGTATAGAACCAAAAGACAAAAAAATGCTTCACTGTCCCATTACTTAAGCAGAGTAACTTCAGAGTAACCACACCACCAACAACGCATTTGAAACAGTTACTACGATGGGGAACACAATGTAGAAACTCCATTGTCCAGTCTACCTGTTCCAGGTCAGCGCTGGCGTCAGACTTGGCTGCCAGCTTGAAGAGCTCCTGTTCATGCCTCTGGTTGACCTCCATCAACATGTTGTCTTTCTGGAGAATGATGTCTTTGAATGTTTGGATCTGAAAACGTCAAAATTACATATAACATGGAGCGATCATCTACAACAAGATAATTTTTTGGGTCTCATTTCAAGCAAAGTCTAATAAAAAAAACAACCCAGAAGCCTGGATGTCAACTATATGGGCTGCTGTAGCCGACTGAGAGGTTTGTACGTACGTTCTGCATGTACATTTTCTCCTTCTCCTCGTACTTGGTCTTCGTCACCAGCAGCTCTTGGAGGCTCTCAGTCTGCTCCTGTAGCAGGCTGTAGCGCTCCTCTCCTTCGCCCACCTTCTTGGTCAGGTTCTGCACCAGCATCTGTAGCTCCTGGAGGGTCCCGCTCTCCTCCGCAGACTGTCGAACAGGGTGAATTAACGTCAAACCTCACATGAAAGACAGGCAGTTCATCGCTGCTGCATCCAGAAGCTCTTTGGGACACAGTATAAGACTGCTTGGTCTGGAATCCATAGGCTGAGTTCTAATAACTAAAACAAGGGTAAATGCTAAGTCGGATGCATGGGACGAACCAACTCTGATGTCACCCCATTGAAGGTGAGATTTAAAATGGTTAAGGTAAGGGTTTATTTTAGGGTTACGTAAGGGTTATGGTTAAAGTTAGGGTAAGGGTTAGGGTTTAAGGTAGGTTATCCCAAGGATCCCACTTAGCATCTACCCTAAACCAAGTCTCCTTGTGTGTTCCTGTTCACCACAAGGGGGATTAATAATGTTTAATGTACTAAAGCGAACAACTTTACCATTTGCTCCTGTGCAGGTATGGCGGTCTGGTCTCCTGACACGGCCGTCTGTAGATGGACAATGTAGGCCTCTTTCTCTGCCAGCTTCCTGTCCTTCTCCACCAACATGGCATCCATGTCCTCGCCCCGCTGCCGTTGAGCCTCCAGCTCCCGTGTCTGATTCAGGAGACATGAGCATTTATACACACACACTGAGATGAACAGTCACACACACAAAACGTATACAACACAAACAACACAGACAACCTACACTCACCGGCCACTTTATTAGGTACACCTGTTCAACTGCTCGGTAACGCAAATATCTAATCAGCCAATCACATGGCAGCAACTCAATGCATTTAGGCATGTAGACATGGTCAGGACGACCTGCTGAAGTTCAAACCGAGCATCAGAATGGGGAAGAAAGGTGATTTAAGTGACTTTGAACATGGCATGGTTGTTGGTGCCAGACGGGCTGGTCTGAGTATTTCAGAAACTGCTGATTTTACAGAGAATTTTACAGAGAATGGTCCGAAAAAGAGAAAATATCCAGTGAGCGGCAGTTCTCTGGGCGAAAATGCCTTGCTGACACCAGAGGTCAGAGGAGAATGGCCAGACTGGTTCGAGATGATAGAAAGGCAACAGTAACTCAAATAACCACTCGTTACAACCAAGGTATGCAGAAGACCATCTCTGAACGCACAACACGTCGAACCTTGAAGCAGATGGGCTACAAAAGGGGGTCCAACCCAGTACTAGCAAGGTGTACCTAATAAAGTGGCCTGTGAGTGTAGAATACAAGTCAAACCATACAAACACACACAAGAGCTGACACAGAGTAACTTGAACCACAAAGATGACACTCAGTTTACACAGCACATAAAAGCTACTGATATGGGATAACTGCACTTTGATAAGCAACACTGAGCCATTTGACATCCCCATACTCGAGGAAATGATAGGCAATTCTGAATTGTCTATGAATTTCTAGTGTAGACAGGAATGCAAACACCTGGCTACCTATGGCCTCAGGGCACTTTGCTGGAAAGCTAATGCTTAGGTAACTCATTCCTCAGATTCTTGCAAGGAGGCAATTTGCTTCGCTTATTAGCTGGTCAGGAAAACATCGTACTCTCCTTTATGCGAAAGGTTCTCATTCTCTTGTTACCATCTAGTAGCCAAAGTTGTGTACTTTTCATAAAAGTAAAACAGAGTGGAACAATGGTCTTTGATATTGAGTACCGAGACCTCGCAGTCAGCCTCCCTTAACAGGTTTCCCTCACCCACCAATAGTGCATGGTTTACTGCTAATATGTTCCTGACTAGCTTATCTCTTCACTCATAACAATAAAGGGCTTCTTAATGTACAATTACCACCAAGGACACCTTTTTCTCATAAGTGTTTAATACAGCGAGCACACCATATTTAGCTTCATAAACTGCCTGTTCATAATGCTCTATGAGGACGGTTCTATGACATGCTCATAGCGGCTGTGTACCTTGACACCCAGCTCCTCCTCTCTCTGGGAGATGTGATGCTCCAGCTCCTCCACTTTCTTCCTGAGGCGGAGGATCTTCCCCCGGCTGGCTGCCGCATGCTCCTGCTCGCCGCCCTCCGCACCTCCCTGCAACAGGACACATGGGGCATGGGGGGGTTAAAGGTCAAAGGTACGGAGATAGGGGTTGAGATGCAGAGTTGTGTTCTTTAGTTGCTATACGCTCTTGATAGAGCAGAACAAGTGCAGTTTGTGCCACTTGGAAAAGTCATCATGTCAATCCAATACAAAGACCCTTTAGACAACCCAAGGTCTGTGTGTGTGTGTCTATGTTTTTTACCTTTCTGCTGTGGGTGGGGGTGTCCTGATCGCCGCTCTGGGGCGCCTGCTGTTTTTTCAGCTCCTCCAGCTGGGAGGTTAGGGAGGTCACCTTGGCCTTGTTCTGGAGACGCATCTTGGAGAGCTTGGCATTGCACGCTGCCTCCTCCGCCTGCAGGACCATGAACAGAGAGATGACCTGTGTGTACTCTTTCTCTAGTCCATAAACAGACAGAGATATGACCTGTGTGTGTGTACTCTTTCTCTAGTCCATGAGGTCTGCTGGGTTTTGTTCCTTCCTTGCACCTAATTGATCAAGCAATGTCACTGGCCTAGGCAGTACACAGCCCATCACATCAGCAGCATGACATCATGATACGCATAACTATAAATATGACAAAGCAGCTATTTATGGCTAAAAGACCAGCTGCTGTCTCCCTGAAGCACAACTAGCCAGATTGGTCGACACGTTGGTCGGTTGAATTTGTGAGTGGTGCATTAATATACTGTGCTTTGGAATGCAGTGTTATAATCTTGAGAAGACTAAACAAGCGGCATGAAGTCTGACAACCCCGATATCAGTGACATGTTGTATTGTCAGAGTAGACTCATGTGTTTTTATTCGATGACATTCTGAGTTCCTCCACTCAGTCAGTGTTTAAAAGGTTCATACTGCCATCGCAACAGTGGTGTACCTAAATGCTGCTGCTGCAACAGACATGAGTTGTGAAGACGTGTGCCTGAAAGCCACCACAAGGTGGTGACAAGAGCTGTGAAGGATGTTTGAAAAGAGAATGGTTTGTGATGGTTAACAGCTTGCCTTATCAGACAGAAGACATTTTTTTCTGTAAACTTTGCTTTTTTTCTTCAAATCAGCATATTTGAGTTTAAGAAGATGATTTGCTGTAATATTTGATCTGACTGTTCTGGAGGATAACATTGAAATTGTAACCAGCTTTGTTTGGCTTGTTTTAAGAAGGGTGATACTTTGTACAGTATTTCATTTTCAATCCCAACCCTAACCCTAACCCAAAAGAACCATGTTTCAGAAACATTTTCAACCCTAACCCTAACCCAAAAGAACAATGTTTCAGAAACATTTCCCAATAATCCTTTCATGCTACAAATTAACAAGGATAGTATTGTCCTGTACATCAAAGATGTTAGACATCTTTGATGTACAAACACACAAAAGCCAGATGACAAGAAATTCCTGACTTGAGATGTACATCTGAGAAAAGATGTACATCTCAATCGTAGTTTGGGAACATGATTAACGTTGTGCAATCCAGGATAAGGATTACTTAGGGCTTGGGTTACAACATGCTTTGTAGGAAGGACCCTGACCACATAGCAACATATCAGGAAACTGCAGTGGACAAGGGGCCTCACCTTGAGCTGCTGGTCTTTGGTGTGCAGCTCTGTGTCTTTCTCCCTGATGAGCTCCTTCAACTGGGCCACCAGCTGCTCTGTCTGGGACAGCCGCTCCGTCACCTCTGACAGGGCAACCGGGCCATGAGCACCAGGACCACCTCCTGCCCCCTGGGGAGAGCCTGGGGCCTGGGTGGTGGAGGGTGGAGAGAGAGAGAGGAAAGGAGATGGGGGAGAGGTAGTAGGCGGGTCATGGGAGAGTTGGATAAAGAGGTGAATGTGTGAGAGAGGGGGAGAGAGTGAGATGGCGGATGCAGAACAGGGAGAGAGAGGAAAAGATTTGACAGAGTTAGAGACAACAATCTGTGAGTGTTAACAAAGAGAACCAATCTTTGCTGGGACAGAGGGCCAAGAGTAGGCCAGAAATGGGGGGGGTATGCACAATGGCCAGTATCTATTAAATTGCATAAACATATCTGGGTTATCGCCAATTTCAAAACATCAAAGGGGTAGGGGCTATGGGGTAGGAGTCAAGTGATGGGGCTGTGCGCTATGGGGCTATGGATTTGTTTCGGGAACAGGCAGAGGGTTAACCACAGCGGACTGGGGCGGAGGTGGGGGAAGGGGGATTCAGGCAGCAACGAATGGGACTGTAGGAAATAGCAGCTATGATCCCCCCCCCCCCCCAGTCAAAGTTGTGTGCTCAGCACTCTCCCTAATGCCTCGCCATGCCTCACTGTCTCAGATTCACCATGATGGGAGCCTAAGCAGGGCAGTGACATGCCTCGCCATGCCTCACTGTCTCAGATTCACCATGATGGGAGCCTGAGCAGGGCAGTGACATGCCAAGTCCAGGGCTCAGGACTATGGGCGTGAGGCAAACACACATGAGCACACACTGATGTACATACACATGAATAAACAGTTACACACACAAAAACAGGTGTAATCTAGCACACTACGTACACTTACTTCCTGGCCAGGCATGCCCTCTTCATTGGAAAACCACTTCAGCATGGTTAAGAAAAGTTATTCCTGAAAACAAAACAGAAACACAGGAAGATTAGTTCACAACCACACCTCCAACAAATAAACATACCCAGCAACACAAATGAGACAGTGATGGCCAAGCCTCATCTGAGCAGAAAGAACTGTAACAAAAACTCTGACTTGTCTGTGACCAATCGTATCTCACTGAAGTTTAAGCTTTAGTAAAGTTCTGTAACTCATTGGTGTTGCTTTTGGCAGAAAAAAGTGATGCCTCCGAATGCACCATTGTGATGATGGAAAGGAACTCACATGGATGTCACCGGGTGGGGAAGCACACACATTGCTCAACTGCTATCTTACTAAACCTGGCCAGTGTGTCAAATCCAACGCTCAGTGGCTGAGCAGGTGAGGAGACCATACTTATATACCATATATAATATTCAATATTATAAATATCATTTTGCTGAGTGCACCGATGCTGCCGGAAGACGAACGCACTTATCTGCGAAGTCCATCTCACGTGATATACAGGAGAAAATCAGGCCAACCTAATTCTCTCACGCATACCAGCAAGCCTGTTCTCAGTTCGAGGCCATGCCCTCCCCATCTCATTCCTCGGTTTCACTGGCCCGGAACAGAACAGTCCTTATAATCACACACAGGACGATTTGGCATTCTGAGGCTAATTCAATTAACAAGACCAGCTGAATGTCATCCGGCCTCTCCATATTAGTAACCTTTTCCTGACTACGTCAACACCTCAGCTAGTCTCTGCTGGCTTTGCGTCTCAGCTGTCTGGAGAGTTCCAGTTCCAAGCTAACGCGTCGTTAGCTGTGTTACCCTCGACAGATGGCTAACTAACAAAATATGACGTTTTGTGAAATTATTGAACGTGCAGGCTAAAAGCCGATCTAGATGGCAAAACGCATAAGTGTGCATTCCTGTATCTTCGTCCCGTCTGGGCTCTGGCAATGTGATGATAGCCTATTTAGCAGCTAGATAGCAAGCTAGCGTCATTAGCTGCTTTTATTCGCACTGTCACTGCATAGCGCATTACAAAAGCTTACCTGAATTACTGCTTCATAAACACGTCACTTGATACGCTCTAAGAAGACACTTTGAGAAACCCCATGATTATGTTCACGGGTTGAGAAATCGTTAAAGATTCAGAGGTATCCTTCAGCCATCAGTAGCCATATTCGTCAACAAACAGCCGACGAAGAACTCTTCTCGTTCCGTGAACGATAATAGTGGAACTCCACCCACCTACCTCCGGTGTAAATCAATGAGGATTTCTTCAAAATAAAACTGCCCAAGTTAAACTTGTTTAAGCATTTAGAAATAGTATATATGGATAAAGGAATCACACATTATTATTGAAATATCTGGAAATAAACAGTTAATGCTCTCAATGTATTGTTTGTGTTTTTAAGGGTTTGTAATAATAATCTAATATCCAAATTACCCAGATGAAAGACTGCTGGATTGCATAGAGCACAGAGATAGATAGAGATAGAGACACAGGAGGCTGATGAGGCTTTGCAGGACTGTTTTGAGACAACAGACTGGGAAGTTCTCTGTGAGTCACATGGGAAGGACACATTGCATCACAGACTACATTAACTACTGTGTGGAGAACACCGTACCTACTAGGAGGGTGCAGTGTTTTCCCAACAACAAACTTGGATTACAAGTGACCAAAGGCCTCCTCAATGACAAGAAGAGAGCCTTCAGGTCTGGTGACAAGAAAGAACTGAAGTGGTTGCAGAGGAAGCTCAAGGAGAAGCTGAAGGAGAGCAGGGACACCTACAGGCGGAAGATGGAGGACAGCCTGCAGAACAACAACACGAGAGGTGTGGAGCAGCATGAGGAAGCCATCATCTACGTGCTACACAGAGCTCACTCCCATTTAGATAAGGCTGGCAGCACTGTGAGGGTCATGTTCTTTGACTTCTCCAATGCATTTAACACCATACAGCCCTTACTACTTGTGGATAAGCTGTTGAGGATGCAAGTGGATTCCCCCATTGTTTCCTGGATTACGAACTACGTGACCAACAGGCCACAGTTTGTATGGCTGCAGGGGTGTGTGTCGAACTAGGTGGTGAGCAGCACTGGCGCCCCCCAGGGGACAGTTCTGGATCCCTTCCTCTTCACCCTCCATACCTCGGACTTCAGGCACAACACAGAGACTGCCATCTGCAGAAGTTCTCGGACGATTCTGCTACTGGGATGTGTCAGTGGATGCCAGGAGACCGAGTACAGAGGACTGGTGGACAGTTTTGTTGAGTGGTGTGAGCAGAACCACCTGCTACTCAATATCAGCAAGACAAAGGAGATGGTGGTGGACTTTAGGAGGACTAGGGTCCCCCTGTCTCCTGTTTCCATCCAGGGAGAGGACGTGGAGGTGGTCCAGAGCAAGTACCTGGGGGTGCACCTGGATAATAAACTGGACTGGACTGGTAACACAGATGTCCTGTACAAGAGGGGCCAGAGCCGGATTTATTTCCTGAGGAGGCTCAGGTGTGTGCAGGACTCTGCTGAATATGTTCTATCAGTCAGTGGTGGCCAGCGCAGTGCCGTACGCGGTGGTATGCTGAGGGGGCAGCATCAAGGAAGGTGACACCAAGAGGCTGAACAAGTTCATTAAGAAAACTGTTCTTACTGTATAGAATGTTTCAGATGTCTATTTTAATATTCTATTATTCTATTGTCACTTTATTTTGATGTTGATTGTGATGTGAGCTGCTGTAACGCCTTAATTTCTCCTCGGGGATCAATAAAGTACCTATCTATCTATCTATCTATCTATCTATCTAAAACGAAACCGGAAGTCTTATTGTTGGAACCTGCCACTTATTATCGCTCAGAGAACACAGATCTGTCAAAAGCCACTGTGGAGATGTAGGGATTATGCGCGTGTGCGCACTCGCCCATGATCCGTGTCCACGCAATATGGAAAAGGAACGTCAACTTTGTTGTGTGCATTGCTTTTTTCATGTACACAAAAACATGTATTTTACTACATTTGTTTTCCAAGAAAAAATATGATCGTTGACATGCTCATCATTTCATTTGCTGCTTTCCCCTTGAGGTATATAACCAGAGAACCTCAGGTTTTGGCCAGTTTGGACTGCTTATAGTGCTTCACGTAGTTATAAAACATTTATACAATTCCAATATGATATTTTCATATTTCTGTTATTTACTGTTCTATGAACCCATTGGATAGTAATGTCAATGCTTTTTGCACTTCAGATGGATTATGATTGCATCAAAGTCGAATTTATTACAAATTAGCCACAATCACAATCTCTTGAACCTTGTCTTGTTTCTTCCAACACAGATCCTTCTGCAGAGATGGTCTGTCTTGCCAGTGTCACTGAAGACGTGAAAGAGGAGGAATCCTTGGGATACAAGGCTGTTCTGAATCAGCTGGTCATGGCCCAGGTTGCCATCAGATATACAATCTCCAAAGCTGTCCTGACAGAGCAGAGGTGCTGCAGAAGGAAAAAATGCAGGTGGAGGTGCCCAATGCAGGCCCAATCATGACTCCCCAAGGTAGGAAACAAGAACATTTTGAAGAAAACAAAATAATAACATGAACATGTAATGTCAATGTCTCTTTTCAAATTAGCCACAATCACAATATCATTGACTTGAAAAAAGCTTTTTTTAAATGTAAAAACTACTAGGATAGGTACAGTAGCATGTTTTCTTCTTTTGGCTCTGTACTCCAAAAGTTTGGATTTTAAATCAAACAATTACTATGAGGTTAAAGTAGAGATTGTCTGCTTTTAAGGGTATTTCACCATTCAGAAATGTTATACATAGTCCCCCTATTTCAGGGCACCAAAATGAATGGGACAGATTCATATAATGTTCAAATTAAGCACTCATGTTTAGTATTTACATGTAATAACTGCCTGAAGTCTATGACCCATTGACCCCACCAGATGCTGGGTCTATTTTCTGGTGATGCTCTGCCAAGCCTGTACTGCAGCCATCTTCAGTTGTTTTTGTTTTGAGGTCTTCGTGTTCAATTGGATTTAAATCTCAAGATTAACTTCAAGAACTTTCCGCTTTTTGGCCCTGAAAAACTCCTTCATTGCCATGGCAGTATGTTTGGGGTCATTGTCTTACTTTATGATGAAGCGCCATCCAATGAATTTGGAGGCATTTACTTGTACTCGAGCAGTCAAGATGTTTCTGTACAGTTCTGAATACGTTCTGCTACTGTCAGACAAGTTAGCCAGTTCTAGTGGCAGCTATATATTCCCAAACCATAAAACCCCCTCCACAGATGGTTTCACAGATGAAGTAGGATAACTAGTGGTTTGCAGTGAAGCCTCTGTAGTTCGGTTGGTGGCATATTCTGCGGATGGTAGTGAAGGGGGAGCTATTCTGCTCCCCTTCCATGAGATCCCTTCCCCCGAGGGGACAACTGGCTGTGACCTCTCTGGGATGTTTTATGAAAGGTGTCAAACTTGTGGTGTCATCAGAATGGAAGTGATAGGATGATTTCTAATAAAGCCTCATTTGATTCATTCTAATTTGATCATTCTTGCACCAAATCAGCACAAACTCAACAATTCTTTGCACATAGTGATAATTACATTATTTGGAGTCAGATTATCAATCTTAGAAATGCTTAGCTATTAACATAATATAGCAACATTTCTTTGCCAAACCTTCACATGGAACTGCCATCTTAAATAAGCCCTACAGTAGTCTCGGGCACATTCATGCCTACCTCCTGGAGAGTGTTCCTGATATGTGGGATGGTTGTCTTGGGGGTTTTCTTAATTATAATGAGCATTCTTCGGTAATCCACTGAAGTCTTCCTTGGCCATGACCAGCCCGTTTGTGATTGCTGAGCTTACCAGTGCTTTTCGTCTTTTTTAATGATGTTCCAAACTGTTGATTTTGGCAAACCTAAGGTTTTGACACTTTCTTTCTGATATTTCAGCCTAATGGCTTCCTTGACTTTCGAGTAATACCTGTCAAGCCAGTTGTCCCATTACTTTTGGTGCTCTGAAATAGGGGACTATGTATAAAAAGTGTTGTAATTTCTAAATGGTGAAACCAATATGTACACGAACACCCTCAAATAAAATGTGAGAATCTCTACTTTAACCAAAGTAAATCAAAGTAATTGTTTGATTTCAAATCCAAGCTTTTGGAGTATAGAGCCAAAACAAGTGTCACTGTTCCATTACTTACGCAGGGTATGTGTTGTTGTTCCTACTCTTACACTAATCTCCTGTCTGTTTACAGCCCACTGAGCTCATGACTATTGAGCTCATGACATGCACGCACACACACACACACACACACACACACACACACACACACACACACACACACACACACACACACACAATCTGAGTTCCACTCCAGTTAACTTTCATGAGACACGGAGCACACATTGCTTTGCAACCTTTTACAGTAAGCTTGTTAATCGCTTGATCTTACAGAGATTGAGAATAACTTTAGTAAGATGTCAAACATCTTATTAGATCCTCTAAGTATATCAGATGACTCAAAGACATCTTAGGCAGAACTGAGCAACCACATAAGTCCTGGACCTTCCCCTTCCCCCCTTTGGCCCACTTTAGGTTTAGCAAACGATCTAATCGCTTCACAAATTATTTCTAATTAGACCTATGTCTGACATACTGTAGGCTACAGTACCATAAGGACTGGTGTCTGACTATACATGCTAACAACCTCTTCAGAACTGGGAAAGCTGTGAAAAACATTTTAAAAACAGAGGGAATTTTGACACAATTTTTCACTCTCAAGCTGTCTGCATTCAGCTGGTGGAGAAACACACACCTAGCTTATATACACAGACATGTAAGCACAAGGTCAAGTGGTCAGTGTCTGTAGCAGGTAGAGACCGGTGGAGCATAACAATGAGCCCGTCCCCTCCGATTTCTACCTCCACCATCCTCCACTGATATGTAGCCACTATTTTTTGTACCGATGAGATGGCTGTGGCAAAGAAAATGAGACTAGACTTCAGAAGAGGTGGTGACCCCTCAAAAACATCCAAGCATACATGACATACATGAAGTCATACATTACTTTTTCCTGTACACCAGGAGACCACTGGCCCCATCAATGTCTTCAAACCTTCACCTTTCAATCACATAGCTTTGACAGTTGTTTGGCAAGGAAAAGGGGAAATATTCAATGAGTTTGATTTAAAAGGCTACATCTCTTCTTGATCCCACAAGATGGTGTATGGTTAAGTTCCTTGAGTCTGTGTAAAAGGGTCTCTTATGTGGACATCTCATGTCTTGAGTTCTTCTTCTGCTGTTCCAAGAACCATCCGCTGGGTCTCACATCCAGCTTAAGCTGCTCCAAAACCCATGGGTCCTTCTCAGCCCCTTCGATGAATTCCTCAAGGGATATCAGACCTGGAAAAAACATGTGAGGAATACAGGAGAGAGTGAGTATAATCATACAAAGTGGCTACAGGCGTGTATTCTCCAATGGTAAATGCTAAGTGGGATGCTTGGGATGACCCAACTCTGACGTTACCCCATTGAAGTTGATATTTAAAATGGTTAAGGGAAGGCTAAGGTATTAGGTAAGGGTTATGGTTAAGTTCAAGGTTAGGGATAGAGTAAGGGTTGGGGTTAAGGTTAGGGTAAGGGTTTAAGGTAGGGTCGTTCCAAGGATCCCATTTAACATCTACCATTCTCAAATTCTCCACTATTCCTCTGGTAGTTACTATACATGCCGTACATAACCCTAATTAAGGCCGTGGTCTCACAGGTCTCAAATTCTACTCTCATCTCAACTTTGCTGGCTTTGAACACTTTTTCAACAACTTATGCCTCACTGAATATCCATTTTGTCAGTGACTCTCAAACATATATTGCAAAGAACACTTTGCACACAAACAATTCAAAAGCTACACGTAGACTCCATTGATCCGTCTTTGACTTACCGTCTTCATCCTTGTCCACCAGCTCAAATATCCTGTCACAGATTTCATTGGGGCTTTCAACTTGGGCAGACAGGTTATCGTGTCTCTTCAGCTTGTACATGATCTGCAGAGGGAGCAGGGCATAACTCAATGAGAGGGAGCAGTCTGACCTTACAAACTGATATCCTACCGACATAAATAGATTTAATAAAAGGGTGTGTTTTGCATTACTATCACCAATAAAGCTCTCTAAAATGGAGACCTTTCAACTCCATATCCAATATCTCTCACAACTAATCCTCTGGACTAAACCTCTTTACTCCATCCGAAAGTAAACAAGATTATGCTCATCCATGCCAATTGACGGAGGTGACGATTCACTCATCCAAGCCAATTGACGGAGGTGACCTTCCCCCCCCCACCCCGCCCCGCCCTCTCAATGTTGACGTTTGTATCTGGTAGTTTTATTTTAGACAAGGTATCCTCTGAGGTAGATTTGAAAGTCATATTAAATTGTGCATTTCATTTTCACACACTGTTTGGTTAAAGGCTAAATAGGCTACAGTAATGTGGGTTACTTACTCCGACAAGGTGCTTTACTTCGTTTCTATCAAGTCTGCCGTTCCCATCTCTGTCGTACACTTTAAAAGACCACTTCAGCTTGTCCTCGAGTTTCCCTCGGAGAACAAGGTGCACCGCTGCCACATACTCCATAAAGTCTAATTTGTTGTCCTGTGAAAAAATAGGGAATTACACTTTTCAGACAGCATAGCAGAGCAGCATATCAAATGGCGGACTGCAGAGGAAAATTTGCGTTTCACTGTCAAACGAGCCATGTTTTGTTTTTTCATCATATGGACATGTGTGCACGTTTGATACCATTCCTAAATCCATTCCATGCATTACAATGAACCTGTCCTCCGATGTCTACCTCCACTGATTGGTAGTAAATATCGAGTTTAGATAGATAGATAGATAGGAGCATATAGTGTGGCCAGAGGATGAATTTGTTATCAAAAAATATACAGTGCCCTCCGTAAGTATTGGAAAGCTCTATAGCGCTATACTTCAACAGTTTGGATTTGAAATAAAAAAAGTACAGATTCTCAACTTTAATTCAAAGTTTTCTTTTTTCACCATTTAAAAATTACAACCTGTTTTATACACAGTCCCCCTATCTCAGGGCACCAAAGTATTGGAAAATTGGCTTGACAGGTGTTTCTGGTCAGGTGTGTTTCATCACATCATTTTTGCAGGCATAAGAGAGCTTTCAACGTATAGTATTGATTGTAGGCTTTGCATTTGCCCTTGGAGTCTGCTATTGGTGCCTGTCAACATGAGGACCAAAGAGATGTCAATGAATGTCATGGAAGCCATTATGAAGCTGAAATATCTGAAAAATCTAAAACATAGCTGAAAGCTTAGACAAATGTAAACCAAAATCAACAGTTTGTAACATCATTAAAAACAAAACAAAACAAAAAAACACTGGTGAGCTAAGCAATTGCAAACGGGCTGGTAGGCCAAGGAAGACTTCTACAGTGAATGACCAAAGAATACTCACCATAATTAAGAAAACCCCCAAAACAACTGTCCCACAGATCATGAACACTCTCCAGGATGGAGGCGCGAGAGATGACGAGGTGACGACTTCAACGGCAAGTCTGGTAGCCTAATGGTACAGTATTAGCCAAGTGCTAATTAGTTGGAATACAATTTTCCTGATTTTTGACCACTTTTTTTTCTCTGGCCTCCAGTGATTTCGTCAACCTAATTTTGTCCATTCTTCAAGGGTAAAAACTCCGACAACTTTAGAACACATTATGAGAGACATGCGGTTTGGCTAATTGACTTTCTTAGAGGATCGTTTACACAAAGAACATTGATGAATGAACATATTATTAATGCATGGTTGATTGGACACTCTACATAACCGGTTGGCAAGCAAGCAAAAACGTCTCTTTTCGGAGCTAGATCTCTCGAAAAAATCCTTGATTTTTTATTGATGTTACTTTTTGTTAATGTGTGCAGTTTGCACAGTCCTGACAGAACTGCATCATAAACTTCATCTAAATAATATCCATGTTGCAGAGTAGGCGAGTGCATACCGGTGGAACGTAAACAGGGGGGAGAGCGTCTTTCTACAGGCTTAATGAAGGCCAAGTTTACCGCGTTGGTCCACCAGATAGTTCACGCATTCGGGCGGAAGTGTCTGGGAACGAGACTAACGGAACACAGATGCAGAGTTCCACTGTTGTCCTTCACGGAACACAGATCCGACCAATGCAAGAGAAATTGACAATTTGAATGGTACTGTATCCATGTTTCTTGCTTTCTTGCTATGGTATCCAATTATTAACATAATAAAGCTAGCGTAATAAAAGTATAGGCCAGGTTATCTACATTAACTTACACTGTTCGCATCAAAGGAACGAAATATGTTGTCCATGTATGTGGATTCCTCTTCCAGTGAGTCCTTGTTGACTCCAAAGATTTTCTTGAATTCGTGTAAGTGCAGGTTTCCACTTGGGCACTCGCTGGCGAACTTTCGGTACAGTTCCTGGATGTTTTGAAGGGCCACGTCGCTTTCTCCGTCGCTCTGTGATTGTCCCATGTTCACAATCCACGTCCTACAGGTAGGCTATACTGTCAGTAAATCTGAATGTTAAACTTAAACTGACTTTTGTTGATAAAAGTCCTCAAGTGCATTCTTCATCTCACTTGCTCTGCTCGACCACACGACAGGTTGCGCCCACGGCAGAGTTTGATGGATTATCCCGTTAACCGTTTACTGTCGATATTTTTAGATGGATCAAATCCAGTGTGCCTTTCTTAATCCAAAAAATGTTTGTCCCTAATAATGATTTATTTTCAAATAGCCTATGTAAGATCCAATCAAAATATACGGGAATGAATCGAGATTCATCAACCAAGCGCTTATAAAGATTTAGTGATTCTAATATGTAGGCCTTGGTCTTTGTCTGATAGGATTGTCATGGACAGCCCACCATGCTCTCAAGTAGATGACTGTCTGATGACGTCAAATAATAATGCCGACAACAGACCCCCCCACCTGTCTCACACACTACAAACCCCATGCCACAAATCTGGATGTTTTTCACCTTTCTGTAAGTAATGCCACTGGGTGTGACTTGGTAGACATTTCTTTGTTAGTACGTGTGTGTGATCAAGTGGATTTGTCTGGAGGTTTCTGTAGTATTCTTGTAGGATTTGCACAATGGAGAATCTAATTAATTTTGAGAAAGATTAGGCTGGAGAATATGGAAGTCAACAAACAATTCTCAGCAAAGCTTTGAGTATCAATTAATTGATTTTCATACTGCAGTCTCTTAGCCTAGGGCTAGGGTTAGGGTTAGCACAGTATGAAAAGGCCTATGGGGTAGAATGTAGCCTATAGTTCCCCACCTAATTCTAGATCTGTGCCTGTGATGGCAACCTCTATGGGCTCAAATGATTCTGGTGTTGAGATCTCTCATCATATCCTGATGGAACATACGCCACTCTGCGTGCTCTTCGTAGATAGCAGCACTCCCCTGGACCAATCTGTCTGCAACTAAAGATTAAAGTCTCTGGCACCTCTTCATATGGACAGCCTGATCTGACCCACAAAATACCATTACAGATAATAAGATTAGATTGGCCACCCTCCCAGGTCCCTCATCAATCAGGCAGGATAAGGTTGATATCATTGGCACTTCGCCCTGTCAGCAACACCAACTGGGAATTGGGGCGCCAAAATGACATTAAGGCCTGTGATGGCACTTTGGCTGTTGCGCTATGGCAGTTAGCTAAAGCCCCACTAAGTGATTTCTGCATACTGGATCACAAACCAAACTTAAATGTTCACATGCAAATAGCATTTCTATTATGTATCTGTACTGTATTTCGACTTGCCATTAGACATTCAGTACCTTAGTAGTACATATCACTAGTACTATATAATATGTTTTGCTGGTTATACTTTAGTATATTAGTAGTACATAACATCAGTAGGATATAGTGTGCTTCTTTGCTGGTTATATTTCTATGTGTTAGTAGCACATACTATCAGTAGTATATAGTATATTTTCTGTGTGTTAATAGTGCATACTCTACTCATACTTTCAGCATCAAAATCCAGCTGCGGGTAATCCATGTCACAAAGAAGCCCTACGACACATTCCTCTGTAGCCTCCGTAGCCACAGCCTCCGTAGGTACCCCACCATCTGCCACCCCCAACCCCACCTGCCCCTCCTCAGAGAGCAGAGCGGGAGTGGGAACTGTCACAGGGAGGTCCCCAGGAGAGACACTGACATCACCATCTTCCTTTCCCCCCTCTAGCTCAACAACCTCTTCTTTAAGCCCATCCTGAATCGTCCCCTGAGCCGAGCTCTCAGCTTCGCCAGACACTTCTAGCCTGAGGACACTAGATGGAGCCAGCCCCCCATGCCTGGGCGCTCCATCCGGAATTCACCAGTACCCACGTGACACCACTCATCCATAAGGGAGCCTGTCATGATATGAGTGCCGCAGCCCCCTTCTGCAGTTCTGAGCAGCATGTTCAGGTGGAGATGCAGGTCGGGGGACGGCCAGACTTTCGACAGATATGTATTGCCCACCATCAGCTCATCATAGTAACCTTAATAACTTAGCTGCACTTCTATCCACCTATTACAGAGCTCCAGTCATACCACCTATTCACTCCAAATGCTTTTAATCTAGAGGGTTTAAGAAATTAGATCATCTGTGTTATTATTTGTGTAAAGGCATTCGATTTAATGTTAGAAACATCAAAAAGAGATTCACAGTGAAACATATTTTCTTAGACATTTTATACAGCCTTAAGGGCATGCAGCTACTTGCATGCATTGGAAAATAGTTTTTTTTTCTTCTTTTTTTACACTTAGTACAAAACAAAAATTGTAATTGCAGATACTGTTTAATTATATACAGCATATACAGTGCTCTGCGTAAGTAATGGGACAGTGAAGCATTTTTTCTCCTTTTGGCTCTACACTCCAAAAGTTTGGATTTTTTAAATCAGAGTATGAGGTTAAAGTAGAGATTCTCAGCTTTTATTTAATGGTATTTGCGTACATATTGGTTTCACCATTCAGAAATGACAACACGTTTTATGCAGACAATGACCCCAACCATACTGCCATAGCAACTAGGGGTTTTTCAGGGCCAAAAAACAGAAAGTTCTTGACTGGCCAAGTCAATCTTCAGATTTAAATCCAATTTCATTTCCTGATAAGATTTTAGGCAAAACATCCTCAAAACAAACAACAACTGAAGATGGCTGCAGTGTAGGCCTGGCAGAGCATCTCTAGATAATATACTCAGCGTCTGGTGGGGTCAATGGGTTGCATACAAAGGATTGCTGACCAAATACTAAACATGAGTACTTTATTTGGACATTATATGATTTTTTCCAATACTTTTAGAGCCCTGAAATCGGGGAATATGTTTAAAAATGTTAATGGTACTAAATGGTGAACCCAATCAGAAAAAACCCCCAGTGAATTAAAGCTGAGAATCTCTACTTTGACCCCATAGTAATTGTTAAAAGAGAACAAAATGCTTCCTCTGTGCAATGCTTATGGAGGGCACTGTATATGTACACATTATGGGCAAGACGTGTTTGCACCAGTTCAAAGTTTGCACCTGTTATTTAAGGAACATGTTTTAAGCTTTGTTTTTGTGTGTGTTGTCTTATTCCTAGATAACAGTCACAAACTCTTAGCACCTGAACTCCATTCAGGCTGCAGGATTCTAAAGCTCTTCGACCTTTCACATCACTACTGGAGAGCAGAATCCTGACCAGAGATCAGCAGTGTATCATTTCCTTACAAATCTCCCAAGTGAAATTATTGCATGATCCACACAAAAATCCAAGTGACACACAGAAGTTAGGATCCCGGCATCCCTCGTTAAGCATGTTTGATAGGAAAATGTATTTTGAAAATCAAGATGTTATTTGTTTTCAAGTAATTTCAGAAGTGTGCACTCTTTCTCCTCTGTTCTAGCACCCAGCTGTAAGGGTTCATGTCCAGCTGAAGCATGTTCTTGATCCAGGGGTCTCGCTGGGCCCCCTCGACAAACTCCTCCAAGGTGATGTGACCTTTAGGAAAGAGGAGGAAGAGGTTCTTTAGCAGGTGCGACCATTTAGGGGGTGGGGGGTGGTAAGTGAGCTGCATATAAAAATACACCATCCAGGAGGGCACTTTGTGACCGGCAGGGCAAAGGGGAAGGGGGCTCAAGCCACCATTGAGCCCTACCTGTGCATGTGCCTGTTCTTTAGAGCAACTAAGTACACTAGCTGGACCGCTCCTGGTCAATGTAATTGCCACAATTGCATAATGAGGAGTGACTTCATTCACTTACCGTCACCATCGACATCCACAGAGGTTAATATCCTCTCACAAACTTCATCTACTGACAACTGTTCACTATCCTGGTCTCTTTTTGAGGTCTTCTTCAATCTATAGCAGCTCTAGAGAGAAAAAGGGAAAAAGTCTTGTTTACACGTGGCTTTGACACCCTTGGGTATGTGATCATTTAAGACACTTATACAAAGGATGTAATGTGTCAGATTGAGGATTCCTTGGATGCCCTGCAATGTACTTACAGGGCCAAGAAGGGGGTGGAGGACGCCAGAGTAACCTTGCTTAACTTCCTGTATAAACACCTTGAAAACCATTAGACACTTTTTTGGGGCTTTTACTTAGGGTTAGGGTTAGATTTCTTGGGTTAGGGTTCTTTTAGGTTAATTTCTTATTAGCCTTTAACACTACCCAGCCACATATGCTGGCTGAGAAACTATTCTCTTACAATATTTCAAGTTAGATCTGAACATTGTTGGCTGGATAGTCGACTTCCTGACCGACAGAACGCAGCAAGTGAGAGTAAATCATGACAAAAATACAAAAGAAGACGCTCGGCAACCTCAAGGCTGTGTGCTCTCTCCCCTCCTGTACATTGTATATATAGCCAACCGACATATCATCAAGTTGACTGATGATTCAGTTATCCTCCAGGATGGAGACTCTGACCATAGACCGATTTTGGATGACTGTCATGTTGCAACAGTTGTTTCCTCCAACTAAATGTCTCCAAGATGTTGCATTTAGAAGGCAACCACAGAGCCCCAATCTCACTGTGGCCAAGGAAATAGAGCTGGTGAGTACCTGGGAACGGTTGTGGATGACAAGTTAGGCTTTGAGGAGAACACTGATGCCATTTGTAAGAAAGAGCAACGTCTATTCTTTCTAAAAAGATTAAATCTTTTAATGTAAGCAATACAATGATGACCATATACTGTATATGTTTTATTGAATCTGTGTTGATTTTTTACATTTAAATGTGGGCAATAAAAACAGGTCGGCTAGGATTGTTATGGTGGCTAGCAAGTTGGTGTGCAGCAGACACAGTTACCTGAGGTAAATACAGTGAGAGACAAGTGGTGAAAAGGCAAAGATCCTACAGATCCTTGACTGTCCTGAACATCCCCTACTGGACGTATAGGTGTTGAGCTCCTCCCCTCAGGTTGTCCTATCAGACTTACAAAGTTTTAGTGCAATAGAACTAAGAACTCTGCATGCCACACTAAATATGTTAAATATGTAGTGAAGCTATGTATGAATTACATGCTGCAAAGCTTATGCTGCATTAACTGCCCTATCATGATGACTGTGACATAATGAGATACATCTCCTGGCATTTATGGTGTGTTCATTTACTGTATGGTTGTTATTGTTTCATGTTGTTTTCTTACCCTGACTGCACAACAAATTTCCCCTTGGGGCAAATATAAGACATTGATTGATTGATTGGACTTGCATAAAACTCCCACATAGGCCAGACTTCTGACAAAGTTTGTTGTGACGTATTAATGTTTACTCATGGCCAAATAAATACCACCACTTAGGCTGTCGACCACCAAACCTCGAGTTGTATCTCAGCTATGGTAAGCTGATGAATACCCATTAAAATAAACTGGCGGTCAACACATGGTTTAATCACAAACTGTTTATTACCTCAATTATTGCCCGCAGTTCCGTCCGGTCTACGTAGCCGTTGCCGTCCTTATCATACACCTTGAATGACCATCGCAGTTTGCGCTCCAAGTCCCCGCGGAAAACAAGATTCAACGCTGCTACAAACTCCAGGAAATCAATGGTGTTATCCTGTGAAGACATTAGAAAAATGTAGTGACATTAACCTGAAAATAAAGACCAAATATAACCTCAAAACTTGGGTGTGCTTTCGCTAAACTTGATAAAGATGTGTGCGACTTAGGCCTATTGATTTACTCGCCTCACTTATTTCTCACCTGATTTTTGTCGAAGGCTCGAAACATGCCCTCCGCGTAATCCGACACTTCACCCGTTGGATCGACTCCAAAGAAGCGCTTGAACTCGTGAAGAAACAGAACCCCGCTTGGGCACTCCGTTATGAACTTTTTGTACATGCCCTGCAGCGCTTTGACGTCGATCTCCTGGTCCTGTTCTGTGGGCTGCGCCTGTCCCATTTCGGGAAGACGGTGGTCAGGGCGCTGTCCGCGGTTGCGAAACCCCCTGTGCGTCTCTGAAGTGCTAGAGTTATGCTTTACGACCGGTCTTAATAATACCTCTGAACCGCTCAGGTAGTATAGGCCTACATGGCAGGTGATTACTAAAGCTTCAGGATTTGAAACGGTATTATGTCGGGAGGGATTCCCTTGCTCACAGGGATCGTGTACTGATAGTATAAGTAGGTGGTAACCAAAGAAGGCTGAAGATATCATCAGCTCACTCAGCATAAAATGTGTCAAGCATCCCCTGTAGATCTAGTATTATGACCAGTTAGGAAAGACAATCTTTTGGTAAAAAGCACCTATTCATTTTAATATTTCGCTGCCATTTGTATTTTGTCTCTTCAAACAATTTTGAAAACAGGAAATATTGGCAAAACTTCCACACTACTCTGACTCTAAACACAAATCAAATTAATCTTTCAGTTGTTTTTCACCTATCAGTATATGTATACTGCCTTTCACCAAGGCATTGAGCTGTTGGCTTGGCTCGAACCCATGTCGATTTTTTTTCAGAGAAAGACAATTACTAATACACTGCCATGTAAGCGTTTCACAGCAAAAGAGTCTTACTGCCCACTAGATAAACCAGAGCTTAGAAAGCAATTGTCTTTAAAAGGGTTTGTACTCAGCTTGGTGCCAACAAATCTTCTCTAAACAAGTCTAGACAAATGTAAATTACAAAAAGTAATTTAGGTAAGCAAACTAAAATCAACTAAGACAGTGTTAGCTATTGCACAACATGACTGAAATTATATTTGCACAATAGGATATATGCTCCAATTCAAGCAGATAACAGGTTTCCAAGATAACAGAAATACATGATTCCTTTTGCACGGCAACAGGCTAATTCATGTTTTGATCATGTCTTCAACAAACCAATGTCAACAGTGTGAAACTGAAACAACATAAAATACATTACATTTTAAACATCAAAAGTCAAACTGCTCCTTTTTAGTTTTCCATTACAGAGCCTCCATCACAGAACCCTTGTGGGGCTATGGAATGTGTCTCTAAAAGAGTATGAAGTGTGTGTCATTAGTGGGCTTGCTCCAGCAAGTCCAATTATAGTCCTTCGATATACTTATCAGATGAGCTTGCTTGAGCAAATATTTCTATCTAACAAGACATCTTTAAACCTTTTCCAAATAGGACTTTGCAAGCCCACAAAGTTTCTTCTGGAACCTTTTTTTCTAGTTATCATTCCAATTCTTCCACCTGTTACTCCTCCTACAACTTAAGCTATGTGCAGAGAGGTCTAACTTGAGTTGCTATGACATCTATTAAACTTTTTAAAGGTTACAAACGTTGAAAGTGCACTTTTTAACATGGAGGTCATTGTCATTGTTTACTTATTTTCTTTTCTCATAATTTGTCTGTCTGTTAATTGTATGCCATAGGGGTAAGGTAAATAGGTAAGAGACCCATGGGTTTACATTTCCACCCCGTAGGCTCACCTCTGTTCCAATTCACCAGATCAGGAGTGGGTGCCACCCCATGTATGTTCTAGTCTAGTGTAGCATAGCACTTTAGCATAGCCCTGATAGTATAGACTATTGCACTAGTTTAGGACATCACTTTTGTTTATGATTTCTTTGCTTTGATATGTTGATGTTATTACCCATGTGTGACTGACTGGGTTCGAAGCATCTGTGCACCATGAGACTGTGTTAGCCTGCTGAGCTATAGCCTCCTCTCAGGCAAGTTCCCTTATCAAGCAAGTGTGGTTCACCAATCCACCAATACTGTTGCATTAAAACTCATTACATAGTGTAGTGTAGCAAGCAAGGCAGAAAGACATTTCCACACCCTAAACAGACCTCTTGCTAAATACCTTCAAGTCTTGTAGAGACAGACTCCGGCAAAATGTTTGCGTTCCGGCAGAAATACCAGATTGTTTTTCATCTGCTAACACGGTGTGGTGTGTAGGAGCTTAAGCTGGGTGGTTTGTACTTCGTCATTCATGCAATTGACTGGCTGCATCTAAAAGTCCAAAACAGGGTTTGAACAAAAGCTAGCAGTGCTGTTGTGGTGTTAGCAGTTAGTGTACAATATCACAAACTAACTTTTAGAATATCACAAACTACCTTTAAGCATGCCGCAGCAGGTTCTAATATTTATTTCAATCACAGGCCTATAACACCTTATACAATTGGCCCACAGGGGTTCATTGCAGCACCGTCTTAACAATAAAAGGGCTTGGTCTGCCCATGGATATGTGTAGCACAATACTGCACAGCCTTTGTGTTTGTGCACTGACTAGCACAGCACAGGGGATGAATCAATACAAAGGTGCAGAGATCTATTGGATAATCCTAGATGGGGATAGCAGGGCTTCCTCCATGCTTATGTGTCATAGGGCAACAGGCCAGAAACAGGAGATTACCTTTTCACTATTTGTGTGGGTGTACCACCCACGGTGGAATCCCCAGGAGGTGAGAAGGGTATCCCAAAGAGGTTTATTTAACGTAGGTTCTAATTTTCAGTTTTGTAGGGGCTTAAGCTGCTGGCACACTGCACTATTTTAGTAAGATTTTAGAAATCTAATCATCTGCAGTATTACAGTAAATTGCAGTTACCATTGGATGAACGAATAAAATGGAAATCATTTCATTTGAGGGCCACGTCCGTCTATATTTATCTACAATGCCTTAGTACACATAAGGCGTTAGGTTAGCATCACTCTGGGTAGCTCAAGAATAATATTACGCTAAAAAGTCACTACTCATATTCCATCAGCAGCTTCATATTCCTGTCGTTTTTGCCTCCGAAAGAGTTAACATTAGCCTTGTTTGTGTATTTAGCCACTTTAGAGTACACCAATTATCCCTGCTGTTCCTATAAGCTATATGTTACATTGTCAAAATAGCCTTGAAGTTAGAGAGGTGGCCAATAACCGGAAGATTGCCGGTTCAAAAGTGAGGGTGAGGGACAGAGTGTGAACTGGCAATCGATAACTGGCATCCATGCACTTCAGCTGACCCTGTTCTCTGTTTGTCCCGTGTGTGTACGTTTAGACATGTTAGCTCAAGTGGTTACAGTTAGGAGTTAGGGGAGGTTTACAAAATGGATTCATTGAAATGTTTCATTTGTACTACGCATCTTTGGCTTGCAAATCTGCATGTCACATAGCTCCTCTCCACCCCCGACCAAGATATCCCTCTTTTTCAATGTGCACAATTACCTTCACTGACACTTGAGCTCAGTCATAATCCAAGAGTCCAAACTTTTTCAGTGTGTGACATTATGTAGAATGAATGCAATACATACATTTCTCTGTAGAGACCAAGTTATTTCTCCTCTCCTGCCAAATCCCATGATGTCAGCCAATATATACAACACCTTATTATCACATATGGACAGTACATTTGAAGAGTTTTGTCGCAAAACACTTAATCCACCATTTAAAAGAATTAACTTTACTTCTTATAAAATGATTGCTGTACTAACTCCTTTATGATACATTTCAAAAGACAGTAGGGCAATAATTTATGATAACATGACAAAAAAAAAATACAAATGGATATTGCGTTACAAATATGTTACATTTATGGTATTTGCTGATGCTCTTATCCACAGGGAGTTACTATCAATACTGAATTACTATCAAACAGGGGGAGGCCTGCAGAGAGCGCAAACACAGGTGTTGAATGGCTCAACAGGATAAGTGGTTGGACACGGTGGGGGGTCAGGGATGTGACAGCCCTATCCAGATGAAGCAAGGTCGGGAATGGCAACAGTATGTAGTAAAGGTCAGGAAGTGTGCATATAGGGTAAGGGTCATGGAATGTTGACTACTACAGTTTAAGCCAGTTAAACAACAAGGTAAGGCAAAAACACATTCCCTCTCCTTGAGCACGTGTTTGAATTGATATCCAGTAACGTCTGGTTTATCTTTGTTTAATGTGATAAACGTCGCTGTACTAATTCAGTTACCAAACACCTACATCAGTTTGGATTGCATTGTGGCACAGCTCACAATGTTGTGCTATGATTGGCTAGTGAGAAATTCTTGCAATACATCCTCATTACCTGAAGAGGGCCCCATTGATCAAGTGGCGATTCATGAAAAACATATTTCTTCATATACAGTACAAATTGATGGGAGATCTCAGAAACTGGTCTCTTAAAATTGAACAGTGTAATTCCTTGATCTCTCAAAATATCTTGGGTACTGAGGAAGGTTCTGTGATAGAATGATTCACCATTTAGATTTGAATGACACCAGGAAGATCACATCTTGCTTTGGGTGAAGAAAGGTCTACAATGTTCTCTAAGTCCCCGGTGTGTGGCCATTGTGTCTGTGCATTCAGAACATATTATTGAAAAATAAACCTGTCTTCCATGACTTCCTTGATCACCCCTTCCCCCCCCCCCACACACACACTATCCGTAGAACTGAAAGTGGAGCTAGACTTACGCTTTCAACAAAGAGAAGTGTGAAAAAGACTGGAGAATGAGATGAAAGTGTGATCATTAGATCTGAAAATACCCCATCTGTCTATGAGCTATTTAGTCCTACTCTAAAGACACCAATGGCAGCATTCTGCCTCTTTTGAATCATAGCACCGTTTTCTTCACTCTCACATCCACACAGACCCGACATACATATATATATGTCTGTATACGTATATATACAATGCATTCGGAAAGTATTCAGACCCCTTCACTTTTTCCACATTTTGTTATGTTACAGCCTTATTCTAAATTTTTGCTAATTTATTAAAAAATAAAAAACTGAAATATCACATTTACATAAGTATTCAGACCCTTTGCTATGACACTCTAAATTGAGCTCAGGTGCATCCTGTTTCCATTGATCATCCTTGAGATGTTTCTACGACTTGATTGGAGTCCACCTGTGGTATATTCAATTGATTTGACATGATTTAGAATGGCACACACCTGTCTATATAAGGTCCCACAGTTGACAGTGCATGTCAGAGCAAAAACCAGGCCATGAGGTCGAAGGAATTGTCTGTAGACCTGCGAGACAGGGAGAATGGGAGAACCTTACAGAAGGATGCTGCAACCATCTCTGCAGCACTCCACCAATCAGGCCTTTATGATAGAGTGGCCAGACGAAAGCCACTCCTCAGTAAAGGTTCACCTTCCAACAGGACAACGACCTCAAGCACACAGCCGGAATGGATTTGGGTCAAGTCTCTGAATGTCCTTGAGTGGCCCAGCCAGGGTCCGGACTTTAACCCGATTGAACATCTCTGGATCGACCTGAAAATAGCTGTGCACCAACGCTCCCCATCCAACCTGACAGAGCTTGAGAGGATCTGCAGAGAAGAATGGAAGAAACCCCCAAATACAGGTGTGCCAAGCTTGTAGCGTCATACCCAAGAAGACTTGAGGCTGTAATCTCTGCCAAAGGTGCTTCAACAGTACTGAGTAAAGGGTCTAAATACTATCTGTAAATGTGATATTTCAGTTTTTTATTTTTAATAAATTAGCAAACATTTCTAAAAACCTGTTTTGGTTTTGTCATTATGGGGTATTGTGTGTAGATTGATGAGGGAAAAACAATAATTGTATCCATTTTAGAATAAGGCTGTAACATAACAAAATGTGGAAAAAGTGAAGGGGTCTGAATACTTGCACTGTATATATACACTCACCGGCCACTTTATTAGGTACACCTTGCTAGTACCGGGTTGGACCCCCTTTTGCCTTCAGAACTGCCTTAATTCTTTGTGGCATCCATTCAACAAGGTGCTGGAAAAATTCCTCAGAGATTTTGGTCCATATTGACATGATAGCATCACGCAGTTGCTGCAGATTTGTCGGCTGCACATCCATGATGCAAATCTCCCGTTCCACCACATCCCAAAGTATGAGTACAGTGAACTCATTGTCATGTTCAAGAAACCAGTTTGAGATGATGTGAGCTTTGTGACATGATGTGTTATCCTGCTGGAAGTAGCCATCAGAAGATGTGTACACTGTGGTCATAAAGGGATGGACATGGTCAACAACAATACTCAGGTAGGCTGTGGCGTTTAAACGATGCTCAATTGGTACTAAGGGGCCCAAAGTGTGCCAAGAAAATATCCCCCACACCATTAGATATTTGCGTTAACGAGCAGTTGAACAGGTGTACCTAATAAAGTGGCCGGTGAGTGTAGGTGTCAGTGGTGTCAGTGTGTATGTATGTATGTGTTTGTGTGTTTAATATCATTGTTTTAACAAACACTAACAAACTACTTCTCAGACCAAAGGGAAGGCTTAGTATATTAATTGATTGTGTTTGTGTTTGTGTATGTTTGCATTTCTGCTCTGTAACTAAAGGGCACATTGCCATCTGGCTAACAGATGCACAGTCAGTCGTGTGTGTGTGTGTGTGTCTGTCTGCATGTTAACTTTGCAGATACTCTTCTTCATATACAGTCGGAGTATACAGTCAGAGTATATACAATCACTTCTGTTACGCAGCTGCAGCAGATATCCCACCTACAGTTCGCAGCTTCCTTTACTGCAGCGGGGCTTATTCAGTTCTGGGCCTCGGGGGCTGCTCTATGCACTAGCATTTCAAGCCTGGGGATAAGGTCACCTCATCCATCATAGTGGAGTCTTCTTCCTCTGTCCCTTCCGACCTGTGTTCTAACCTGTCCTTCCCCAAAGAGGACCTTGGTGACAGTTAAGCAGGTAACATGTCTGATGATCGAGTTTTCTGAGGTCAAACGTCACTTCCATTGCATTGAGAGGAGCAGCAAGGACAGTGTACAACAGCATTGATTTTTAATTCCTCTCTCCCAACTAATCCTGTCATCATGGAGTGGTGTGTGTGTTAGAGGCATGGTTTGGGTTCTGTTATGAAGGAAAGGAAACCCTGAATAATGTGTAAAGTTTGATCCCAGCGCTACCATCAAGCTAAGGTAAGCCTGGGGGTGTACAGTACGGAAGAGGCTTCAGAGGAACTTATATGGAGTGAAGGAACATCTCGTGAGACCAAGTAAATACCTGCAAATCTGTAAACGCAGCATTCCTAACTCCAAGACAACTCTTCAGGGGTTTTCAAACTCTTTGGAAAGAAAGATTTTTCTTGATGAACAGTCAAGGTCACCTCGTTGGGAGGGGTATGCATCACAAAGCCTCAAGGAGCGATGTCGGGACTTTGTTTAGCTCTAACTTCGGGCGTTCCCCTGTGGTGGATGTTGTTTTTTTTCCACTAAAAACAGACTTACACTCCCCCCCCCACCTCTCTCTCCCTCCCTCCTCCTCTCTCTCTTTCTCTACTCTGTCCTGTTCTCTCCTTTCATTCTCCCTTTCTTTTTATTCTTTTTTTTTAAAATAAAATGTATTTTATTTCCTTCTGAGAGTGTGGAGGTGGGGTGGGGGAGACTCACTAGTTCCGATGCTAGCTCTCACGCTCTCCAGTGTAAGTTGTGCAAGGCCCTGAGCCAAATGTAAGCCTTTGTTGATGGGCTGCGAAGTAGAAAAATGATTTTCTGCTCCGGGTTCCTCCTGGGTGAGTCGAGCGCGGCCGTTAAAGAGGATTAAAGATATCAGAACCCAGAGTCTTGTCTGCTCTCACTGGAGCACAGGCTTCATTTACATAGAGAAGGGCCTACAAAGCCAATATCCATGCTTTCTCTGTCTCTCCAACTCTCCCATCTCCCTCTCTAACTCAATGCTCTCTGACTCCCTCTCTCTAACTCTATGGTCTCTGACTCTATGCTCTCTGACTCCCTCTCTCTAACTCTATGCTCTCTGACTCCCTCTCTCTAACTCTATGCTCTCTGACTCTCTCTCTCTAACTCTATGCTCTCTGACTCCCTCTCTCTAACTCTATGGTCTCTGACTCTATGCTCTCTGACTCCCTCTCTCTAACTCTATGGTCTCTAACTCTATGCTCTCTGACTCCCTCTCTCTAACTCTATGGTCTCTGACTCTATGGTCTCTGACTCCCTCTCTCTAACTCTATGCTCTCTGACTCCCTCTCTCTAACTCTATGCTCTCTGACTCTCTCTCTCTAACTCTATGCTCTCTGACTCCCTCTCTCTAACTCTATGGTCTCTGACTCTATGCTCTCTGACTCCCTCTCTCTAACTCTATGCTCTCTGACTCTATGGTCTCTGACTCCCTCTCTCTAACTCTATGGTCTCTAACTCTATGCTCTCTGACTCCCTCTCTCTAACTCTATGGTCTCTGACTCTATGGTCTCTGACTCCCTCTCTCTAACTCAATGCTCTCTGACTCCCTCTCTCTAACTCTATGGTCTCTGACTCCCTCTCTCTAACTCAATGCTCTCTGACTCCCTCTCTCTAACTCTATGCTCTCTGACTCCCTCTCTCTAACTCTATGCTCTCTGACTCCCTCTCTCTAACTCTATGCTCTCTGACTCTACACTCTCTGACTCTCTCTCTCTAACTCCCTCTCTCGCGCCTCTTTCTGACATTCCGATTTTTTGGTTTCTCTATTCTCTCTGACTCTAAATACATTTCCTGTCTCAGTGCTTCTCTAACTCACCTTTTCTCTCTCATTTCTCTCCCTCCTCTATCTTTCTCTCGCTGTGTGGACATACGGTCTCCCTATTCTTTCTCTGTTTATGAATGTGTGATAAAGGAGAGGTCTCATATCACATGATGGGGTGGTACAGGCTACCTGCCTTCAGTTTCTATTATCTCAATTAGGACAGAATTAAATATTCCAGGAGCAATGTTGGGTCTTGACGTGTTCTGCTTTCAATTGAAGCTCACCTCAGTTTCCTTCCTGACAACAGTTTCCATTTACATGGAAAACAAGACACTGATTGGACACTTATCTCCTTGGGATGTCATGGTGTGCTGACAGTGTGTGATAGTGTGTGTCAGCTGGAAGATGGAGCTGACAAGAAAGGGAAGAGCTGTGTGTCATTTTCCCTTGGTTGAGATAAGTCCTTTTTCTTGACTTCTTCTTGGTTGCGTTGACTTGGATCGAGTGACACACATACACACATAAAAAAAACAAAAAACAATGGTTTATTTGCCATGCAATCAACTTGTCAATCAATTGTTGGAATGTGGTATTTTTGTTGTATTTTTTTTTCACACACACACACACACACACAAACACACAAACACACTACACCCTTGTCCCCAGGAGTTTCCTTCTTCACCTAAAGCTAGACCACATCCATTTCCTACCAGTGAGACTTAGCAGGGACTCCTGACTGAGAGGACACTGGAACAGATTTCCTGGTCAGCGGTGTCTTGTATTTGCAGCCAATTCATGACTGTTCCGCATGAGAAATTCTTCCTTTGAAGTGAATGTAAAAAAAAAAGAAAAAAAGTTCTTCCTTCACCTTTAAGAGGGTATAGGGCTGTAAAGAGAGACACTATTGTGTGTGTGTGTGACTATGTGTGCGTGCGTGCCGTGCGTGCATGCGTGTATTTGTATGTTGTGTTTGCCCGCTGTAGCCTGCCTGTCCTGCGATGAGATAGTGTCTGTGTCTGTCTCTGTCTGTCTGTCTGTCTGTCTGTCAGGGAGTCCCTACCCATCTACCGTCTCTTGCTTTATTAGGGACAAGTCGAAGCGTTAAGGAAGTTAATCCATCCCATTATCCCATCCATAGCCTTTCTCTCTTATCTCTCTTTGTCCAGAAGCTCTGGGGATCCAAAAGCATTCTGTTTTTGTAATTACTGCCATGTGAAATGTGTCAGGAGAGATGCAGGGAGGGAAGGAGTGATGGAAGGGAGGATGGAGGGAAGGGGGAGTTTAGAGCTTGGGGGCTTGTGGTGTCCTGGCACAGTTGCAGAGAGGGAACTGTATCTTTAATTTCTCTCTCTCTCTATATCTCTCTTTCCCTCTCTCTCACTGTCACTCGCTCTCCACAAACTGCCCTAATATATTACCCAGCTTGGTGGTTGTAAAATTGCTAGTACAGTATATTATGCACCTGTTATTGATATGAAATCCAAATTGTGATATGAGGAAAACACTGGGATTCATTACCTAATGCAATACGACAACAAATATTTCAGGAGAATGATTTTTTGTTACGTGGGACACATTTTTTTTACACATGAAACAAAACATGAAATGAATAAGAATAATTTCAGGACTGGGATGTCATCCCAAATACAAATTAGAGATTATTAATCATATTGTTACACAGGAAAGTCTGAGGAACCAAATGACGGCACACAGAGAGGGTGGATGTGTAGCCCGAAGGCATATTTAATAATAACAAAATAGGGAGAGGGGTAGGGGAGAGAATGATAATCCAAGGGGTTGTCAGGGTCCGGTCCAGGGGTCGTTCACAGGAGATCCAGTAGCTGAGAAGGGTCAGGGAGAGAATGATAATCCAAGGGGTCATCGGGGTCCGGTCCAGGGTTGGGTAACGGGGAATCCAGTAGCAGAGAGGGGTAGGGTCGACGTACAGGGTAGGGGCTAGGTCCGCGGAAGGGATAAACAAGGGAGTCCAAGGGAGACGAGGGTTCTGGAGGGGCACAGGAGAACAAGGTGAGTCACAAGGTAAAACAAACGCTAGGAACACGCAGGGATATTCGATAGGGCAGGTCACGTGGGAAGGTTACCATAGACACAGTACGTTCTGGCACTGTAGTGGAGTTCAGACAGGGTTTTTGTAGGGCGTTGATTGGGGATGGGTTGCAGGTGCGTTGATTGGGGATCGGGTCCAGGTGCGCTGTCGACTGGGAGGAGGACGCTCCAGTGATGACCGCCGCGGCCTCGAGGTGGCGCCAGAGGGTTGGTTAGGGGGAGGGACCGTAACACATATATTGCTTTTTAAGTCCAGCCAAAGGCACAAAAACTTTGACGCTCGCCATCACTGCGAATGTAACTTTTTCTTCAAAGTAAGCTGTAAAGATGACAAGTACAAGAAGATAAAGCATAAAAAGACTCCATGATTTGGTGTCTTCTGGATACAATATTCATACTAGATGAATTAGACATTTGCCCTGATGTAAAGATCAGAATTCTGGTTTCTGTTACTTTTTTTTGCGTCTTTTTTCCTTCAGAACTCTTTGTACTATAGAGGTTGCAGTGCCCTGATTTCAAAATCCGCTTCAAAGCGTACAAGCCAGATGATAATGACAGCCGAGCATTGATTGTTTTTCTTAAAGCAGTTTGAGAATGCTGGAGGAAACACTTTCAAAAGATTGAAGAAGAAGTCACTGAGATGACCTCCTAGTGCATTTCTAACGTACCCTATAAATTATTTCTCCCCAAAATGGAAAAAACATTGAAGAATTTTCTCACACCCAACATTTGCAGCTCTTCTTCATACACCAAGTGGAGATGTCCTCTTGCTATTAAGTATTTTGACGATCTCTTGTGCTTTAACATGGCCTTCCATCGTCTCACTTCCTTCCTTACTAAATCCAATGTGAGCCTGATGCATTTGTTGAGTTAATCTGATGGCACTGATCCGGTGATTTTAAAATATGTAGTTTGACAAAAGAAAACAAAGGGAAGGGACACTGATTAGGACACAAACACAGAGGACATACAGTAGTGGGAGTGTCAGTGTCCTCAAACTGAAACACCATTTTAGTGGGTCCTGTTTATGAATGGAGAACGGTGGTTAAAGTAAGGAGGGCATTCCTGGAACACTGGATGAAATATTGATAAGGTGTCCCCAGGTTTGGACGATCTGCTGATTGAATTATTCAAAGCCTGTCTGTGGACGAGGCTGGGGTAGCAGCTGTTCCATCTTGGAATAAGCCTGAAAAAACAACCACTCACAGTCTCCCCAGCCCCGCACCACACAGACACACGCACAGACACACATGCACATACGTAGACACACATGTACACACACACACACACACACACACACACACACACACACACATTCCAGAGGTATTCCTCCTTTAGGTATTGTAAGCTCTTTGAAGATCTTACATTAGTAATAGAGACTTTCATCACTATTATTGTCTCATAAAAGCTCTATGATGAAAGCCACAGTCAATTGCCTCGTTGTTCTCATGACTGTAAGGGAAGATCAGCGCTGCGTCATAGTCTGGTTTGGGAGAGGGACTGCCATGTGTCGGGCAGCTTGCAGTGTCAGGCTTGACGTTAGTGAGGAGTCCAGTCTTGAAGATGCCACTGAGCACTGATCCAGGACCTGCTTACCCACCCTCCACAAATTCTGACCTTCAAGGCATGGTTCACTATTTTACAACTTATAGTCAGATGGTTCCTTACCTTGAAAGTAGTCCATGGGCCAGGAGAGTCATGGGCCATGATTCAGAGCTGTTAAAATAGCCATTACTAACGTCAGCTAACTTTAACCACTGCTAATAAAAAAACAATGGGAGTGATTGGGGAACAAATGGCCAAATCACCTCAAAGTAACTTCCAACCAAGTCAGAGAGCTCATTTGAGGTGATTCAGCCACAAATGTAGAACTTTTCTTTTGTTCCCCAATCACTCCCATCTGGAAAAGACATAACTTATCCTCGATAAGCGTCAATCGGAGCAACTTCACCCTACTCCAGTCTGCTAGAGACAGACACTGCTTGAAAGGACACAGAGTTCCAGACAGTCTGGGAGGGAACAGTGTAAATGATTTACAGCATGGAAGCAAAGAGAGAGAACACTATTCAACAATGTGTATTATTTGGTTTCATATTATGAAATAACGCCACACAATAGAGGAGGGGATCATGCCATCCTGGATCTTGTCAGTGTGTGTGTGTGTGTGTGTGTGTGTGTGTGTGTGTGCGTTTGATAGAATGATTGAGCATGAATCCCAATCAAAACAGAGCAAAACAGTACAAAATGACAGCAGTGAAAGCCACCACTCCTGCCTTGATCAGTATTTAAAGGCATGGGCACTGAAAAGCAGTGAAGTTACAGCCCTTATTGCCTCCCCGGCAGCTCCTGTATTCAGATGGGGAAGCATTGAACTCTGCTTACCGTTTTTTTTATTTATTATCAGACTATGGGCGCTCAGGTATTGCACTTATGAAATATACATACACACCTCATGCAATTTACATCAAAAACCCTTCCGCCTCCCTGAGGGGAGTTCGATGTTCCGACGGAGGCTCAGTGACTAATGAGCGCATCAGACACCCTCCAGAGAGCTGGGAGACGGAAGAACCTGTCAAACTTGTCGCACTGAGACAATTTAGAGGAAGAACAACTCCTGGCTTTTAAATTGGACCTGGCTGTTTTCATATACAATTACTCTCTACGGAGGGATTGAAATATGCCTGTCTTTGTGGAAAGGACAACTTTGAGAGATTCATCTACCTGTTGTGTTTGCAGTGTCTGAGTGGGTATTTTCTGCCGTTTTGATCTCCACTCTTCCTCATCTTTCACAGCCATATGCACAGTTTGGATTAAGGAAAGATCAGGGAAAGGAGGGAGGGGGTTTCATGTGTGCGTGCGTGCGTGTGTGCCTGCGTGCGTGCATGTGCGTGTGTGATTCTGCACAGCAGGCACTGACAGGCGAAACAAATGACATTGTGAGGGGGAAATCAAAACCAATTACAGGTAGTGGGGATTGTTTGGAGAGGGTGGGGGATGTAAGCGGTGGGGAATATCAGGGAGATGGGTGGGGGGGGGGGGGGTGTGGGGGGGTGGTGGTAGATCAGGGAGGGGGGGGATGGTAAAAAGAATTAGGTTCCCATGGGGGACCAGCTGACCTCAATTACCGAGAATACAGTCACAGAGGAGACCTGCATACTGGAGAGGATACAGCATCGATCTGTCACAGAGAGAGATAGAGAGAGAGAGAACGATAAGGGGGAAGAAGGAGAGACAGAGAAGGGAAGAAGTGGAGAGGGGAAGAAGGAGGGAGACAAACACTACTGTACAGCAGTGGAGGCTGGTGGAGATAGAAATCGGAGGATGGGCTCAGTGTAATGTATGGAACGGAATGAGGAATGGTATCGAACACACGTGATACCATTCCTCATTCCTCCTACAGTGAGCCCGTTCCCTGGTTTCTACCTCCACCAGCCAGAAGGAAGTAGTAAAAGGAGGTAAAAGATGAGATGAACAAGTGGAAAGAGCGATGGGTGAAGAGGGTAAAAGACAGATGGATGAAATATTGTGATGATGGGGAAGCACTCATAGCTACCAGCCTTTCTTTGATCCTCCTATTCCAATCTCTATTACAAATGCCAAAGAATGACGCATTTCATTTTTCTCTGTATCAGAATATCCCATTGGTCACCCACCTTCCAAGACGCTCTGGTGAGATCATGACTAATTGCTGGCTTGTCCCATCACCATGAGAGCTTGCTCTCTTGACACCCCCTCATCCCCCTCATTCTTTGAGCCTGTTGGCTCCTGTAGGGCTTTGAAACATTAGCATGCAGAGCTGAGCTAGCTTGGGGACTAGAAGGGGGTGAATTAACTTGATATCTCTTCCTAAGATAGAGCACAGATTGATTAGCACTGCGCTAATTTTGTTAATTCAAACATCACAATCAAATAGGCATATATGATTAGCATTGCACTCCCAGCGGGCACAGGAAGTCATATTGCCATTTAGGTTGGTCATATTCTGGTTGAAATATAACCAGTTCAGAAAGTTGTTTTGAGACGTCTTTGTTATGATCAAAATATATACAAAAAGACGTATTTTGTCTAACGTCCTCTCAACTGACTCAAATCAGATGTGCGAGGTCTCATGGGGGTTGTTATAACTAAAACGACAATTTATTTTTTATTTATTAAATATTTAATCTGGTAAACCCTTGGCAACAATTAACATTGACCAGAGAGTGATTTGAGGTGAACAAATTATTCTAGTGCCAGTTGCAAAGAAGCACGTGAGGGCAATCAACCCAGTAGAGCCAGCTGTCAACCCACGCAAAATCGGTGGCCAGCAGCACAGCAGAGGGTATGAGGGAGAAAACTATTTAATAATTGGGAGGCTGTTTAAACACAACCCAAGAGGCACCACCCACATAATACCCTCTCTCTGGTCGACCTCTCGTCATACTCGTGCTAAGAAACGGGGCATTAACCCAGCTAATCTACACCCCCTCCCAAAATCAACCCGCAGCCCGACCCCACGAGATTCAGCGAACAAAGTGGCCCTCTACAACATCTGCTCCATCAACAACAAGGTGCTTACACTCAGTGAACACATTTGTGATGACAACATTGATCTAATGTGCCTAAATGAGACATGGGAAAGATATGTTTACGTTGACCAACCCTGTCCCTCTGGCAGCGGAGGAGGGCTTGCTATCATCCACAGACACAATATGAAACTCAAACGAATTTCCATTGACAACCCAACATCATTTGAGTGCCTGGCTGTGAAACTTTTTCCCCACCAGCCAGTGCTGATCTGTGATGATGGCTGTTGAGCACATCATCTTAGTTTTTCATGGTCTTACAGACAGAATGAAGGTTATTGAGCATGTAGGTGCAGATGCTGAGAGACCATGTAATTGTTTGTATGTATCAGACAGACCAATTTTTCTTCTTTTTTTTGATTTGCCTGTTAATCTCCTTCCCTCTTCCACAAAATAAATATATGTTATTTGACCTAGTAGAAATGATATTTCTTTACTGCTGTGATTTTTAATTTTAGATAGATTGAGATAAATATCTGTTTTACCCAAATTATATGGTGGTACAAAATACATTTTTTTAACGGTTATTTTTTGTGTGTGGTAGTCCCACTTATATTTGTCTGTTTTTTTTATTGGATAGAGACAGTGGAGAAAGACAGGAAAGTAAAGAGGAGAGGGTATGTCAGCAGGGCATGGGCCAGATTCAAACCCATGACAACATGGACAGATGTGTGCACTGTAGGTAATGGTGGTAGACCACTGGACTACCCCAGGCCACACAAAATACATATTTAACAGTTATAGTGAATGGGACCCTTGGTTATTTTTGTTCTGAATGTATCTTTGTAGATGAAGTCACCATTGTCATAGTAGCGGGATATCTTGAGTGGTGTAGAGAAGTAATTACAGTAGGTCAAAGTTTAAAAGGTTCATGCTTGTGCGACAACCACAGCAATAAACTAGCCTTCTCCCCAAAAATATTTGAGGTGTTTCACCTAGGCAGTGCAACCACCAGGGGGCATCGTTAAGCAAATCTAATGGATGGGCTTGTTGTGAAACAGTAGCTCAACAATTTTTGAGCTGATATTAACTGTACATTTTAATCTAATTTGTTTTATTATTAGCCTCTACTTAGGCTATAGCCTACACAGTAAATCCATGCACACTTTATTGAAAAACTGACTACCGACTATCTACAATGACATTACCATATCAAATCAATGACAAATGAGGCTAAATCAGCTGATAATTTACGCAGTCGATCTGTCTAAAAATTCGTACAGTCACCATAGCCAATCTCTGCTAGTTGAGAGAGCCATCCGCTCGGCCAGCTGGCGTGTTTCTTTCCATGTCATGTTGGTAGGTAGGCTACGATAGATAGATAGTAACAGCTAAGGATAAACTTTACCTCATATTTACTGCAAACCGTTATGTCAGCTGGCAGATAATAGTGGTGCATCTCTCTGGCTGTTTGATAGACGATTAATCAAAAAGTATAAAACATGAACTTCAACTGGCAATAATGTATTTGTCAGTTATCACTGGCTGGTCCACTTTTATTTAATATCCCCCAAATATTAAGTCATGTCGCCAGTTTGATTGAGCAGTGTTTTACATTGAGTGGACGAGAGAAAATGGCTGCCACACATGAAAATGAAAATGTGGATGTTCGCACCCTATTATGTCGTTTTTAACAACTGTAGACTACTTTTCTATCCAGTGTCAATCTGACTGAAACCCAAAATCCTTACTCCTGTCTTGCATGAAAATCCCTAACTTCATTATGCCGATTTTGCCAATCTATCTGATAAGGCAAGCTGATTAGGCAAACATCACCAACCATTCTCTCTCATTTTTATTTTAGTGATTAGAAGGATGGATCTTTCCAAACATCTTTCACAGCTCTTGTCACTACCAGCTCTTGGCTTTCGACAGCACTTCACACGTCTTCACAATTTGTGTCTGTTGCGGCAGCGGCATTGAGGTAGACCACTGTTGCGATGGCAGTATGAAACTTTTAAACACTGGCCTATGGTATCAGTGCTGACAACTGCCATACCCTTCAAACTAAAGGCAACATGATACTTTCATTGGAAAAAACATTTGAATAGCATTGACAATGTAGCTTTAGATTTAAGACCATATAAGCATCATGTTCTAACTATAAGTAAAAGCATTGACCTGCTGTCATAGCAACTTTTCAATCAGCAGCCATACTTCCATTGGCCAAAGGGGCCTCAGTTAATAAGAAATGTTTTTCCTCCATCCTTGAATTATTCAGGGCCCAGAATACATCTTTCCTTGTCCTGGATATCTCGTCAGGGCAGAGCGATGATTCAGCACTGACTGAGTAGCGAGACAGAGGTGTCAGACCCTTGAAATGCAAGGACTTTGTTAGCCCTCTGGCAATGTGCGTGAGCTGAGTGTGTGTGTTGGTGTTGGTGAAGACACACACTCATACGCAAACACCCTCACACTCACACACACACACACACACACACACACACACACACACACACACACACACACACACACACACACACACACACACACACACACACACACACACACACACACACACCAAGGCCTGTGTCTGTGTAGACTGCTTTTCAGAACTTTTCTAAGAGTTCAGATTTCACCAGTAGAGGCTATGTGCAACCAAGATACAGGGAATCTGATGATGTACTGTATGCGAAGGTTTCGATGGACAATAGTGAGCGCATAACAGTTTTTCATAAAAGCTCCAGACACACACGCACCACACACAAACTTCTGTTTTTTCTTCATGTTTTAATTTTTCAATCAACTTGTTTGCCAGGGAAATTAACCCTACCCCCTGGATACGTACTAGCGTGCCTAGAAATTACACATTTTGAAACGCTTCATTGTCATGCCGTTGCTAAGGTTAAGGATAAACACTGGAAAGAAAAAAAACCCATTTGGTTTGCATTGTATTTGAAACTGTTACTGCATGTTCTACGAGATACATAATAAGATATTACACTCTGCATTAACCTTACCCCTGGATACGAACTAGTGTGCCTAGAAACACAACTATCTTGAATGTTATACGGCATAGTTGTCCAACATCTTGACCTTAAGTGAAACTGACACTTTACGATTTATTCTATACATATGGGCCGTCTAATTCTTTCCCTTCTCTTTTAAGTATTCGCCTCTCCATTTTTGTGGCAAAGCTGCGATAATTTGGTTCTACATTTGTATTGAGCTTACACCTCTATACACTTTTGTGTGACACCATTTTACCATCCTTGTTCACAATGCCATTCATAAAAACAATACCCTTCTTATACATTATTTTCAAGAAAATTTGCCTTTTCTCTATCAGTACATTGGAGCCATATTATTTTCTGTAATATTTGTTCTGTCTTTTCTGGAGTATGAAATTGGAATTGTAGCCAACTCTGTATGGCTTCATTCAAAAAGGAGGATAGTTTAACATAACAAAGGAGGATAGTTTACCACAGAGGCCCCTTTTAAACATGCATGTGTCTCTCTTAGTAACCTGCTGGAAAACCAGTTTGGATGTAGATATAATTTCAGTATAATAGAACAATTTTAGCCCTCCAAACTCATGTTCGTAATAAATATATATACATGTTTAACTTTATCTGGCTTACCATTCAAAATAAATTGAAATCTTTTTTGATCACATAACTTGAAAAAGGATTCTCTAGGAGTCGGTAGAGCCATGAATAGATATATAAAATCACTAGAGAATTAATCAGAGTATTTTTTTCCATAGATGGACAGGCCTCTCCATAAGAACCTATCTATTTTGCACAGTTGTTTTATCAAAATGAAGAGAGATTCTTAGAAGTTGAAAAAGTCCAAGCATTTAGAAATGAATTCTAGACGTACTTTATCAAAGGCTTTCTCAAAATCAGTTTCAAAGATTATACCTGGTTTCGCTGCATTCTTGTAGTGTTCTATTATTTCTTGTAATTGTGGATTGTCATCTCCAATATATCTTACTAATTAAGAATCAGTGTATCATAACACTTTCATTGGGTTTACATTCAAACACCATTCAAACACCATATCTTGTACACCACTAGGTACACCACGATTTTTATGGTTTCAAAACACAATCTGCATGTTTTGAGTAACTTTCTTCTAACAGTGTCCGTGTTCTGATTCACGCATATAAGAGATTTTTGGACGATACATCAGAAGCTGTAGATACACTAGGTGAGGCTTACGTGAATTTGCGCGACTTACGTAAGAAGTTAATCGTTATTTACCCCGAATTGCGTGGCAGTTAGGCAGTATCTGGCATTAAGTTTAAGTGGTTACGGTAGTCAGAACCAGCGACCTGCAGGTTGCCAGGCAAGCTGTTAATGCTGTTGTACTGTCAGGGTATGGACACATGAGAATCAGAAACAAGACGAAACACTTATATAAAGTCCACTGAAGGACGAGCAGCGACCAAGACATCAGGGAATGCTGTTCCTCAGAATATGAACCCATGCTTTAAAGACATAGACTCTTACTACCTTTTTATAGGCATACAAGGCTATAGATTTAAAAAGCCCAAGTCCAAAAGATTTGTTTTCAGTTTTTCATGAAATTGAGAGGTTTTATGAAAAGTTTTCATGTATTTATAGAAAATATCTCTTTGGAGTGACCCATTCAGAAGATGGGCTCTCTGCTTGTCAATCTAATGCAGTAGCATTTTCCTTCCTCCTAGCTCGTAAAATTGTATTTTACCACATTTTATTTTACCAACATTTTGTGAGCTCTTTTGTTATGGCAACAGCCATGGACCTTTCAGAACTTTTAAATAAAAACAACAGGAGACCTGCAGAACCCATTCTTAGAATGATTACTCAACAATGCACTCTCTTGGCTACCAGTTCTACCCCACTAAATCCACTCTCAACCACTCAACCAACCAACTCTCTACTGAACTACTGTACCCCAGATCAATCTATCTATCTATGACAACAGACCTCTGAAGGCTTTTTAGGTACTTTTCAGAAAACTGTAACCTGACCTTCCTTTTCGAGGATAACTAAAGGCCGATTCATGCTTCATCGACAACAACGCAACCAGGGGTCTGCGTAGGTTCATGAAGGTTGTGCAACTGTTGCAGAGGAGGTTGAACAAGGGTTCGCGCTCCTCACTCAATTTCTCGATGAGTGACCTGCCATGTCGATGAGTGACCTGCCATTCTACCTGTTCTTATGATTAAAAGCCCACCATCAGCCCACCATTGATATGGTCCCAAAATATAATTACGTTGTGCATACAAACCTCATAAATATCCTAGTTTTGAGCTCAGATTGACCTCCTGTACTAGTCTCATAGTAATGCGTTTTGTGTGAAAAAGCATCATCATGAGACCATTGCAAGAAGTATATCTAAGCTTCTGTTTGAGCTTGATTTGTTCTTTTTTTAGGAGGTGGTGATGAGCCTGAAAGACAAACAGATGCTAACATATAAAGCTGAGCTTCATTGAATATCAAATTCCTTCACCTATTGCATTCACTCCAAACCAGGGATCATCATGCAGCTGACAACATCTGTACTCCCTGACCACCCATTTTGCCTGCTTCTGCTTCCAAACAACAGCACATTCACAAAGCCCAGGGTTGCTGCGCATTGCCACGTTTCTAATTTTACTAACTGATGATTTCTCTTTCAATTTCACTGTCTCTCAGCCAAAAGCTCACGTAATGTCCTAGTAATGTCCCAGTAAGAAAAATACAGTATGAAACAAAATGCCAGAGGTATCAGCCATATGGTTAAGCTGATGGCTTTTAATGTTATTGAATACGCCATTAACAACGCAATAATACCTCTGTGCTTAGGCCACAGTGAGTCACCACTAATCCTACATAATGTAATTAGAAAAACACAGGACACCAGAAACTCTCAATGTGAGGTGAAAAAGGGCATTTTACCACTAGTCACCACAGTCACGCTGTATGCTAACCCAGTGTCCAAATTAATACGTTCTGGGGGATAATTTTCTGCAGACCAAATAATATGTTCTGTGTGACCCTTTTATCTAGCTATATTGGCAGCTAAATACGAAAGGCAGAACTCCACATAAGGAGATTGGTGGGGTGGTGGTGGCGGAGGCATGAACTGCTTGACTTGCAACCCAAACATTGCTGGTTCAGAATGCACTTTTTTTGTGTGCCATAAACATATTTTTATTAAAGATTATAATGGAAAACCTTCAAAACATCCAAACACGCATCCCTTGTATGAGTTTGGGGAGTCAGGGACATAGGAAGTATATTTCACGAGGGGGTGCTGCCTAAAATATTGTGAAATGGGTGCACAGCCCCCTCTTCTACCCAGAGAAAATGTTGCATATCACTTGTTAAACAAGCATTTCTCTTGACTTTTGATGGAAGAAGTATTCACATTTCCAACAAAAACCTAAAAGTATGACATTAATTCTGCTTTTTACAACCCAAATGGCATAAGGGGAGACCGGGGGCAATTTTTACATTTTTGCAATTATTTATTGCTCAAAGACCACTCAACCTAGACCAGTCATTTTTTTATATTAGAAACTTACATATGTCTACTAATCATTAATAAACGTGTTGGACTCTAAAGAGGACACTTGCATCACAGTATTGATTTTAATCCAAAAAGTCTGGTGGGGGAAAATGTTATAAAAACACCTTTATAACACCAAATAAACCCACTGAACTCTGAACAAAATGCAGAAGACAAAAGACACACTAATGCTCCATTAACACTTTTAGTCCCTCCAGGATTTCGCAATGTTTTTTTTGTTATATTTGCAATCACAAATGCTTGATTTTGCTGTAGTTTTTCTGAAATTTTGCGAGGCAATTTGCTATGTTTTTAAAAAAAAATGTTTTGATAATGTGAATCCCAAGAAGCCCCGGGCCCTCATTACTAACCGACATACCCAGAGTGACGTCTGGAGACCTTTCTTTGTTGACATTAGTGTAACAGTGTAATCATTGAATTAGATCAATACCATGCAAAAAATAATGCACTGGCTGTGTTCAGTTAGGACTTAAGAATCATTTGAATACCACATTTTGTTTCTAAAAAACCTTACATATTGAATATAACATACTGATGCACATAATTGTAGCCTACATACTGTAAAACAAAAACAGTCAAATGTGAGCACCAATGATTGATAACAAACAGAACACAAATTTGAAGCAATAATGACAGAATATATTTTAAAGTAAAAAGAAATTGACACAAAATCGCTTCTTCTTTTAGTGGCTATGCACCTGTATGTAAATCCTGTATAAATTAAGATTACATTTAAAAAATAAATAAATAGAGTCTCTAGTTTAAAATAACCTGATGACCAGACATAAACTGATTAATGTGATTCACAGTGGTGGCAAATGTAGCTGATACTCCCATCTGCAGTCCTTGTGTGCCTAGGACTTACACTGTGTTACGTTGGCCCCAAGCCCTAGTGAACCATGACAAATGTTATTTGCTCCAAGCTGGCAACAATTCTGACCCATTCATAGACATTAAACTTTAAGGCAGCAAAAGAGATTACTGTAGATCAAAAAAGTGACATTTACCCCTCAAAAACAACTTTTGTTCATGCAGGGGGGAAACCTAGCTGTGCATGTACTGAGTGAGTTTCATCTCTAACTTATTTCTGATTGGAGAAAAGCAGGGTGTAACAATTGACCCCTGTTGCATTTGTTCCCGGTCTCTCCTACTGTGCAGGTATGAGAGCCGAGGGGGCCTCTGGCTACTGCACGGCAGAACAGAAAATCTAATGTCACACCTTTTACAGTCATTTTAATTGGAAAATCCATATCTATAATTACACAGAACATTGTTCTTCACACTTCTTACCAGCTCTACAGAAATGTTGGGGACTGATTGTGCTGTAAAAATCAAAGGTGCAATTATCTGGTGCTAATTTATTCCTCCTAAATACAGCATGTCTGACAGTGGCTCAGCTCACCACCTTCATTGGTTTATTTAGTTAAGATAGAACAAATCATTTTGTTGACGTGCTTAAGACGTTTTTATCATGCTGTGGTACCTTTACAGTTTAATCCCAATACGGTTACAGTGAAAATAGATTAAACACAATCATCCAGAGTTAACCCTCTTAGCAGACATGCACACTGTAGCATTTCGCCAACGCTCCTTAAACGTTCCACGAACATTACTTGAACTTATTTAAACCAGCTCCAGATTAATTATTCATGCACATATCCCTGCAAATTGTGGCATTTGCCTCCCCCTTTGCAGCCGATCGTACTGAAGTCTTTTTGCACCAGGACTTTCTGTACCATGACATTTGAATAATTAGGTGCAGCCATGTCGATACGCCCAGAACAACAGTGAAATCAGAAAATAATGGATGAGGGATCATGCTCACCACCTATGAGGACTGTTAAAGGAAAAAATCTGCAGTAACAGAGTTTTGTAAAAAATACTTTTCACACTTCGGCGTGTGAGGTGAAGAGCAAAAGAATTGAGGGAAATGGTGGTGCTGTCTATATAGAGGGTATACACTCTTTATTAGGTACACCTGTTCAACTGCTCGTTAACGCAAATATCTAATCAGCCAATCACATGGCAGCAACTCAATGCATTTAGGCATGTAGACATGGTCAAGACGACCTGCTGAAGTTCAAACCGAGCATTAGAATGGGGAAGAAAGGTGATTTAAGTGACTTTGAACGTGGCATGGTTGTTGGTGCCAGGCGGGCTAGTCTGAGTATTTCAGAAACTGCTGATCTACTGGGATTTTCACGCGCAACCATCTCTAGTGTACAGAGAATGGTCCAAAAAAGAGTAAATATCCAGTGAGCGGCAGTTCTTTGGGCGAAAATGCCTTGTTGATGCCAGAGGTCAGAGGAGAATGCCCAGACTGGTTTGAGATGATAGAAAGGCAACAGTAACTCAAATAACCACTTGTTACAACCAAGGTATGCAGAAGACCATCTCTGAACGCACAACACGTCGAACCTTAAAGCAGATGGGCTACAGCAGCAGAAGACCACACCGGGTGCCACTCCTGTCAGCTAAGAACAGGAAAGATAGTAGGGTCAGAATTTGGCGTAAACAACATGAAAGCATGGATCCATCCTACCTTCTTTCAATGGTTCAGGCTGGTGGTGGTGGTGTAATGGTGTGGGGGATATTATCTTGGCACACTTTGGGCCCCTTAGTACCAATTGAGCATCGTTTAAACACCACAGCCTACCTGAGTATTGTTGCTGACCATGTCCATCCCTTTATGACCACAGTGTACCCATCTTCTGATGGCTACTTCCAGCAGGATACCGCGCCATGCCACAAAGCTCACATCATCTCAAACTGGTTTCTTGAACATGACAATGAGTTCACTGTACTCCAATGGTCTCCACAGTCACCAGATCTCAATCCAATAGAGCACCTTTGGGATGTGGTGGAATGGGAGATTTGCATCATGGATGCGCAGCCGACAAATCTGCAGCAACTGCGTGATGCTATCATGTCAATATGGACCAAAATCTCTGAGGAATGTTTCCAGCACCTTGTTGAATCTATGCCACAAAGAATTAAAGGCAAAAAGCGGTCCAACCCGGTACTAGCAAGGTGTACCTAATAAAGTGGCCGGTGAGTGTATATACCTTGAGGAAGGCAGGGCCTCCTTAGGACACTGGCATGTCATTGGCCTTTACAGGTGTGATTGAAAGGTCTTCAGCCAGTCTCGCAACCCCATAGCAATATTGTTTCCCTCCTTCAGGGAACAGTGTAAACCACACGTAACCTTACGACTTCCCTCTATTCCTCTTCGAAAGCCGCAATCTATTTTAGGTACACTTGATTGGAATGTGAAATCAATCATCAATGAATCAAACCTAGACAATTAGTCACAACGTGCTTTACAACATGAACAATACAAACAATATACAAATAAAACAATATTAATTAAAACCTGATCACAATATAAACAATATATAAACAATAAATACAATATGAACAACATGAACGAACACCCTACCGTAGACCTGCAAAAAGCCAGGCAGGGAAAACTCACCAGTGGAAAGAAGGTTCATAGATGGTTTGACCTTCATGAATCAATGAATATGAGAGCATTTATCCACCAGCGTGCTAATATCACTCATAGGAATCAGCAGGACATATAAGGCCATCTGTGATCTCTATAATGCAGTGGGCACCATGACAGGGTAATGTGTGTGTGGGGGTGGGGGGGGGGGGGGATCAGCTGAGTGGCACTACCACACAAAGCCCCTCTCAGGCCCTGCACCACGCAGCAGGACAACCTGCTCTCTAATGATGTGTAATATTGCATTCTGTAGCTGTGTGTGTGTGTGTGTGTGTGTGTGTGTGTGTGTGTGTGTGTGTGTGTGTGTGTGTGTGTGTGTGTGTGTATCTGCGTGTATCTGCAGTTCATGCAGAGTAGCAGAGCCTACTCAATTTTGTTGATTGCCTCTGACTGTTCTTTACTCCTGAAAACAAAACAAAGAAGCAACATGAAAGTCGATGCATGTATAATGTATAAATAGGTACTTTACTGATCTCCGAGGGGAAATTAAGAGTTACAGCAGCCCACATCACAAACAACAACAACAAAGTAAAGTGACAATAGAATAATAAAATAAAATAGACATCTGAAACATTATGTACAGTAAGAACAGTCCAGTATGATTTAACATCCCCCAGCCTGACTCTGATCACCCCGATCGAGCTAGCCGGAGGAGGAGTTGTACAGTCTTATTGCGGCAGGCAGAAAACATCTCCTAGAGCGCTCTTTAGTGCAACGTGGTTGTAATAATCTGTTGCTAAAGGAGCTTCTCTGCTCTGCCACAGTGTCATGTAGGGGATGGGAGGGATTGTCCATGATGGCCAGGAGTTTGGTCCTCATCCTCCTAATGGCCACCTTCTCCACATTGTCCAGGGTGACACCGAGGACAGAACCATCTTTCCTAATAAGCTTGTTCAGCCTCTTCCTTGATGCTGCCCCCCCCGAGCATACGACCACGTACAGCACTGCACTGGCCACCATTGACTGGTAGAACATGTTCAGCAGAGTCCTGCACACGCCAAAGGACCTGAGCCTCCTCAGGAAATAAAGCCGGCTCTGGCCCCTCCTGTACAGGACATCTGTGTTACCAGTCCAGCACAGTTTATTGTCCAGGTGCACCCCCAGGTACTTGTAGGTCTGGATCACCTCCACGTCCTCTCCCTGGATGGAAACAGGAGACAGGGGGATCGTAGTCCTCCTAAAGTCCACCACCATCTCCTTTGTCTTGCTGATGTTGAGTAGCAGGTGGTTCTGCTCACACCACTTAACAAAACTGTCCACCAGTCCTCTGTATTCGGTCTCCTGGCCTCCACTGACACATCCGACAATAGCAGAATCATCTGAGAACTTGCAGATGGCAAGTATCTGTGTTGTGCCTGAAATCCGAGGGATAGAGGGTGAAGTGGAAGGGAGCCAGAACTGTCCCCAGGGGGGTGCCTTCCTGGTGCGGAGTTTCCCCAGCTCTCTCTTCACCAGAGCCGTACTGATGAAGACACTGGAGTGGGGGGTAGTGGGGGGGGGGGTCGTTGGCTGTGACAGTGGTGTTGGGGGGCAGAGTAATGGGGGGCACTCAAGAGTTGTGAAGTGAGGAAATGGTGGGGTTGGAGGAGGAGGGGAATGGAGGGGAGGTGTGAATGGAGTCAGAGGGGCTGGAGAGGGAGAGGGAAGGGAGAGGGTACAGGATGGGACAAAGGGGTAGGTTAGAGGTGTGAGTGGGTCCAGACAGGGCAGGGCAGGGGGAGGGGAGGGGGGCTGGTCCGGTAGCTGAGCAGGACTGGAGGAGCTGGGGGGAGGAGAAGGAGAAGGAGGACGGAGTAGAGAGTCGTCGGTGGAGCTAGGGGGAGGGAGACAATGAGCCCCCGAGGCAAACCTGTTGAAGAATTGGTTCAATTCGTTGGCCCTGTCCAGATCTCCAGCCACTTGCAGGTCGTTAACCTGCTTGTAGCTGGTGATCTTACTCACGCTGCTCCACACCTCTCTTGTGCTGTTGTCCTGCAGGCTGTCCTCCATCTTCCGCCTGTAGGTGTCCCTGCTCTCCTTCAGCTTCTCCTTGAGCTTCTTCTGCACCCGCTTCAGTTCTTCCTTTTCACCAGACCTCAAGGCTGTCTTCTTATCGTTGAGGAGGGCCTTTATGTCACTTGTAATCCAAGGCTTGTTGTTGTGAAAACACTGCACCCTCCTAGTAGGTACGATGTTCTCCACACAGAAGTTAATGTAGTCCGAGATACAATGTGTACAGTATAATGGTATACTGTTTAATGTGTACACTATTTGGACGTCTGTATGTGTGTTTATTTTTTTGTTTCTCAGCATATGTGTGTGAATGTACTGTATGTCTTTGCCAGTTTATCAACATGCACCCTGTTAGTCTTAGCAGTTCACACCCTGTCAGACCGACTCGCAAGAGAGAGAATTGAGACAAAACAGGCAAAGAGTTCTGTATTTCCGACAGCCTTCTGTTTCAGCAGATGTTTTGTCTTAATGCTGTTGAGCGCTCTGTAAGGGGAATAAAGGAGCATTACAGTCATAATGAGCAGTGATGGCTAAGATCCTCCCCCCCCTCCGGCTTGAGGGCCAAACAAAGATGGTCTACTCCAAACAACCAGGCATCCCTCTGCACAGGCAGATCACACAGAGCCCAATCCAATCCCAACCCTCTGGCTAGGCTGAATGACACAAAGAGCAACAGCAATGTTATGTTCTATACTGTTGTAATACAAACCAGCTCATTATGGACCCTATTTGATAAACCCTCTGTGACATAGTCGCCCAACAGACTCTGTTCAATTATGATAGTAAATAGTTTTGTTGTTTAAACATACAGTAAGGAGCCCAAGGAATGAAACATGTTTTGCTTGGTGAGCCCATATTACACTGTAGCTATATTTCTGTACACTAGCATCACAGTCATGGTAAGCTTTCTTCTTTTGTAAGAAAGCATAGTTCTCACAGCTTGTGATTCACTCGATGAATAACTGATGCATTAAACATGACAAGAACATAGGATTTGTCTTACCAAACTGTAATTAAAGCATGAGCACCCCAAGTTATTTTTTAGTTCATTTGATCTCAATTATGCACTGCTGATATGTGGGTTACTTTTGATTATTAATCTCTCCTGCTCTGATATGCGTTTCCATTAACCATGTGGTTTTCACAAGCGCAAATAATTATTCTCACTATTCACACACACACACACACACACAATATCAAAGAGAAGAGGCACCTGCAGTGTATGTTCCCGGATTTAGGCCACAACATTGGCAGAGGAGCCGGAGTTGTGCGCAAACCAGCATCTGGTCAGAGGTTTTCCCTCCTCAATGACGAACATTAGTTTGTAGACATCGTCCGTGGTCGGCATTGCAGGACATGGAAGAGAATGGGATACAATGCAATTATTGAGAATTACAATGGAATTCCTCTGCTACCTCTATCAAAATAAGTGTTTGACAGTGATGTAAAGAAATACTTGTCCATTTCCAAATCAGAGATTGTGATAATCATAAAGATTGAAGAATAATCACAAGTAGTGTTTTCACCGCGCCTTAGAAACCCATGCAGCCATGAGAAACACCTAGTGAAGGAGAACATGTGAATGAAGCAAGACGTTTATCCATAAACTATGACACTCTGTTGTCTCCATTAAACAGTGCTGCCAAATTTGTTATGTAAGACAAACATTTGCACTGCAAATTATTTGGTTACAAATGTGACTGCTAAACCGAGGTAACACGACGCTGGTTCCGTATTGATATAGCCAGTTCGGTAAGAAATTAGCTGCATAACAGACTTCACACACAAATATTATTCCCGAATTTGTTAGGCTACTGTTTGTGTCTGGATAGTGAATTATATTTCTGCTTTTTTTTTTTTTTTTCATGGTACACATTTGTGAGTTGTACGCTTTATATTTACACTAATCTATCTCCATAGCTTTTTCATACAGGATTGTAATGAACTCAGGATGACAGCAGCACCTACAACCTAGGAAGTGTGGAATCAGCCCATACCCTCATCTGTGTGTCCCATCCATTATTAAATAGATGGGCCTGTTCAATAAAGACCATAAAATAGGGGGACTATGATTAAAAAGTGTTACCATTTCTGAATGGTGAAACCAATATATACACAAATACCATAAATCTCTGATGGCAATCTCTACTTTAACCTCATAGTCATTGTTTGATTTAAAATGTTGGAGTGTACAGCCAAAAGAAGAACAAATGCTTCACTGTGCCATTACTTATGCAGGGCACTGTATGTGTAACACAACTTACCTTCAAAACCTTAACGCATTACTCCACCACCTACAGTAAAACCTCAGTAAAGCCTCTCTGGATCTCCTTGGTTTGGCCGGTTTAAGTGCTGAGCTCTGCTCCATGGAGGGCTCATCTGCTTGGGGCTGGAGACGTAGAGTAACTGGCTCCCTGGTTCTCTGCAGAACCACCACTTCTGCTCAAACCCCTATGGTATTCAAATCCAAAGAGGTGGTGCACTTGAGAGCGCAGAGTGGAATTAAATATCGACGGCAAAGGGACAATTCAGCATGGCCCCTTCACCATCTGAGCTGGGACCATTATTCAAGTTCCTTCATTTGTCTTTTCTCTTTTTCTGTGATATCTTTTACCTATGATCTCCTTCCCCCCCCTCTCTCTCCTCTTTCTTCTGTCTATCCCCTCCCACCTTCTCTCCCTCATTTGTTCTGTCATTCTGTTAGACTTCAATCACACTCTTTTTCATCGTTCATCTTTGTTTTCTTTTCAAACATTCACACATTTTCTAAACTGACACTCAGTCACACAGTGCGTTTTTCTTTTTTCACCCTGCCTAATCACCCACTCTTCCCCTTCCTCTGTCGCTCTTTTTTATATCTATTATTTATTTATTTTGGGGTTTTTCAGTTTTTAATGTTCGTGCTGTGCTGAGCAGCAGTGCAGTTGGAGGATGAGTATAAATAGCTTGGTACATCAACAGGGGGTGGAGGCTGGCTCTGGTCCTTGGAGAGCTACTGTAGCATTAAGGCCCTATCCACACCTAGCATGTCAACAATAAATCCATTCCAATCCATTGATCAAAGCTGTATGGCACTGTTTGCTGTTTTAAATAGGTCCCTTAACAGTGTACTAAAATGTAATTTTCAAAGAAGTTATTTTGCAAAATGTCTATGTTGCTATTGCTGTTATGCAGACAATTATGCACTAGTTATGCACTAGCAGACACTCAAAACAATTGGAATAGAGTATGCATTATGATGCAACACAACCTCATGAATGTAACCTGCAAATGTACTGTATAGGCAGACTCAGGTTTGTTTTACCTGCAGATCAGATTTTTTAAAACCTGCTGTATTTGCAGACTTGCATGTAAAGAAAGCTTTTTCTTGCCGGTGCACAGGTTTTAAAAAAAAAAAACAGCCTTTAAGCAAGTGTGCTTTACCTACACATCAGCACGTTTCAGAAAACTGCCTCAAGCAGGTTTGTTTTAGCTGCATGTCTGTAGGTTTCAGTAACATTCAAAGCAGATTTAATTTACCATACAATAAATATGTAGATGCAGTAGGTTTGAGAAACCTGACCCACAGAAGGTTTGCTTAACCTTTGCAACAGCAGGTGTTCTATAGGCCTGTATTCTGCAGGTTTGCTTTACCTGCACGTCCCTGATCATGGTGGCAACTAAGTAGGCTGCTTTTGAAGCCTACCCCTCAATGTGCTTTGAATCACATCATCAGAACGGCTGAGGCCAGAAACAAGATTAAACTATGTACATGCTCAGCAAACTCTCCTGATTAACAGAAGTTTCAAGTCAAGTCAGAGAGTGAGTGTGTGTTTGTGTATTTGTGTGTGTGGAACATCATTAAAAAGAAACAAAAGCACTGGTGAGCTCAGCAATTGCAAACGGGCTGGTAGGCCAAGGAAGACATCCACAGTGACCAAAGAATGCTCACCATAATTAAGAAAAAACCCAAAACAACTGTCCCACAGATCAGGAACACTCTTTGGGGGGTAGGCGTCAATGTGTCAGAGACTACCATCAGCAGAATACCACCAGCCAAACTACCGATGCTTCACTGCAAGGTGCAAACCACTCATTATCCTCAAAAAGCATGGTCAGGTTAAGTTAGCTAAAAAGTACCTAAAAAGACTGCAGAGGTCTGGACAAAGGTATTGTGGACAGACAAGATTAATATTATCATGAACTGGATTGCTTGCAAGAGGAAAGTTTGGAGAAAAAGGATCTGCCCAAGGTTTACAGTATACCACCTCATCTGTGAAACATGGTGGAGGGGGTGTTGAGCATGTATAGCTGCCACCAGAACTTGCTAACTTGGCTTAATTGATAATTGTAACTGCTGACGGCACCAGCAGAATGTATTCTAAGTGTACAAAATACAAATCTTGTCTGCTTGAGTGCAAGCAAATGCCTACAAATTCATTGGATGGCGCTATTTCATTCAGTAAAACAATGACCCAAAACATACTGCCATAGCAACTGGGGCGTTTTCAGGGTGTGAAAGTGGAAAGGTCTTGACTGGCCAAGTCAATCTTCAGATTTAAATCCAAATTAATATGCATTTAATTTCCTGATAATATCATGACTGGTGCAAGACATTACTCATTATTGCTTCTGCTTTACCTGTTATCAAGCATTGGCGATTTTTTTGGGTTGTTTTTTACAGTAGGCTATGTACAGTTACACCAATTATGTCGGTCAATATGTTATATTCAATATGTAAGCTCTTTAAAATTCAAAATGTGATATTCTTATGTTCTTAATTCTAGACTAAACACAACCAGTTCATAATTTTTGTTCATGGCCTGATCTAATTCAGTGATTACACTGTTACACTAACGTCAACAAATGGAGGTCCAGGTAACGTGAACAAATGAGGGCCCAGGGCTTCAAGTGTTAAACCCTCCCTGCCTGACTAACAAGCGCTACTGCCTCTCTCAGCACCCCCCCACCCCCCTCAAATAGCGGCGACCCCACCGACAGGGCTGCCAGTGTTCCCTGTTCTGAGGGGCAGGAGGCAGAGGACGAATCCTGGAGACCAAAGCCTGGATTAGTAACTAATCCTGGGAGGTATGTCTGTCTCTCTCTTGACGCCCCCGGCTCTCCGGAATCTGCTTGCTGCATGGCCTTTTAGAAAATTGAAGGAGAGAGTGTGTGGGGGGGGGGGGGGGGGGAGTGTGGAGGAAAGAAGGAAGGATAGTGAGTGATGGTTGATGAGCATGTTGTCCTTCAATGCAAAGATGAAAGAGAGAGAGAGAAAGAATTGTGCATTGTTTTAATGCGTTGGCAAAGCCAACGTGTATTCAGCCATGGCATCTGGTCCAACGCCAAACCTCTCAGAAACTCACAAACAGCATTATTTACCTCGGTTTGGTTTACAGTACATGCCAAATGCTACAGTTTCAGCCTGGCATTCACTGAAGGATTATGTGGTAAAAAGTAGTTATTACTGGTATTTATCACAAATACCTCATTACTCTCAGTGACCACCTGGCACCAGTGGTATGTCCGGGTGATTGATTCAGTGAATCTTAAAGAAATCAAACTTTAATGTTCACTGTATTACTACCCATACGGGAAAACTGTTTTCCTAAAAGTGTATTAAAAATAGTTTAAAAGTATAAATATGCTTAAAATATTGTTTTTCTATACTTAAAGTAAAGTAAAGTTGAGCTGAAGTTGCACTTCTGTGTACTTACTAAAAGTATATTGTAAATATTATGTAATTATCCTTTCAGAAGACCTATAGTAAATAGCAGGTATAGACTGTAAACTGCCAAAATAAGCTTAAGAAAAAACATCTATTGCATATTCAAAGGCTTTACCATGAAAGACAGGCAAGGTTTTTTATTTTTATGGAGACATGCCGTCTCCTATTTTCCTGCAGTTCGCCGGCAGAATTTATTAGCTCCACATGAATTATGATTGATGGTCTGAGATAGGGGAGCATAATGAGAATGATCATCAGATTGTCATCATCGTAATCACCAGTGTCATAATCAGCGTCATCAAGGTTATTAATTCAATACTTAGACCTCATTTGCAAGTCGTGAAATATTCACACACTTCTTACTGAAGTTGAGCAGCCTGCATTTGAAAATTATTGCAGATATTTAAGATTAGTTAAGGGGGGAAGGAAGAGTCAGGATCTGAAAATAATATCTTGCTGTGTGAGCATGTTGTATCTATTAATAGCAGAGCATGCACTGTTTATAGATCATTCATGAGTGGATATTGCAACATCATGGTGTCACACAGACATATTTTTAATGAGGACAAAGTAAGTGGCTGTTTTTAAGGTATTCAATCATATTTTTTTCTAGTCAGGTTTAACATGAAAAACATTACATATAGCAGTAAGACGGTGATAAATGGGGCAATTTAGTACAGTATTGTTTTATTTGCTCACAGGTCCCCCTCCACTCATACTCGTTCTCCTCCTCTCCCTCTCTCCCTCCTCTCCTCTGCCCACTTCTCTGTTTGTGCTGCAGAACAGATTGTATTGTTCAGAGCAGAGGCAGTGGAATAAGTGTCGGATCACTGCGTGGCATATGCTCCTGAACGAGGGCCGGCGCTCTTCAAGAAATTGTGTGTGTGTGTGTGTGAGAGAGAGAGAGAGAGAGAGAGAGAGAGAGAGAGAGAGAGAGAGAGAGAGAGAGAGAGAGAGAGAGAGAGAGAGAGAGAACAGTTGGGTGAATGTCAGTCAGAGTTACTGAATTTGCAAATCCCAACATTAATTTGAGCCTGACTTCATTTGAGCCATGACGAGTGGCCGGGATGCCGTAAGTGGAATGTGACATCTGTTACCTAACAAATGGAGTTCACTTTGGGAGTGGGATGCTCCAAATCAGCTCTTTCT